>NC_056744.1:112814669-113002169 GCF_019279795.1 Protopterus annectens
CTCACTGGAGGGTTTAATTTACTTATGACATGAGTCAAATTATTAATTTAATTTGCTTGTAAGATTACCTCTTTTACTGGAAATGTGATTTAACCACTGTTTTATTGCAGCTCTGCTCTGCACATTTTAATTTACTTATTGGATTATTTAATTATCTGTTTTAATTTCTGATTAATCATGGACATTTTTCCCTACCTTTTGATTACTTTACAGTCCATTTTTATACAGTTTTACTTTTATTACAGTATATACTGTGGCTGGAATACTGCACTTGCATTACTTGCTTTAGCTAGTGAGAATATTGGTTGTGATAATTCCATTAAAAAAGGAAGTCATGAGCCAAAGTCCTTTTGAAGGTATGAAGACATATAAGGAGGCTATGTGTTACAAATGAGTATTGCAGTATAGCAAAGAGTATACTTTACCTTTATACGTTTGAATAAGGGAGATGCACTAGGTATGGTGGTACCTTGATTCAGTATACACTAGTGACTGAAATGCCTATCCAACTCCATGCAATTATTTTACTTGTGATCCAGATATGATGTTATTAGGTAGTGCCATCTATGCCAGGGAGAGTAGGGCAGTCCATATGTACATATGTCAGCATAGCTAGGTGGAGTTTTGTAAAGAATGTTATATTATTTGATTATCACATTGATTTGTACAGATGTTTGAGTTAAAATATATTTGTAAAATTACTTGTGTTAAAAATGCATCAACAGTAGGTCCTGCTGGACAGAAAGAATGTATGCATGTATATCAGCTTTTATTGTTGTAACTCATCAAATGTGTATCTTCTATAAGAGAACCCTGGAAGGGTGGAAAGTTTGAAATTGTGTTACAGCTTTCAGATGTTGCCACAGATCTTAGCAAAGTTCTGTGTGTGTATTGTGTCAGAGTCAGTTGACCAGAGTTGATGTCATCCTCTAGCCAGCATCTGGTTTCTTTGGAATCCTCACAGCAGCATTTTACAATCTGACAGGAAAGATTTCTGACAGGATATATATCTCACACATCCACACAGACAAAGAGAGACATCATCTGGCTTTTACTGTGGTAAGACACTCAGCACACATCAGCTTGCATTGCTTTAGTAAGTAATCAGGGAACAGTAATTCTTTAGTAAGTCAAAGACATTTAAGACAAGTAATTCTTTAGTTAGTCAGGGACATTTAGGAGAATAGCTTAGTATTGTTTTCTGCATCTGTTAGAAACTATCCAACTGTATTTTTTTATATTTCTGTGGTTGAATATCTGTTGTTTATTGTATTCAGGATTCTCCTGGTATTTGTTTTATTATTTATCATTAAATATTTTAATACCTTTCATTGTGGCTGGTCCTTTAGAGAATACTTTTAATATCTTAAGAGTACTTATGCTTGTTTTAGTGACACTGTGGCCGCTCCTGAAAGCCTTGCTGCTTTGGTCACACACTACCATTTGTATTAGTAACTCTACCATTTGTATTAGTATTAATTTCACACAGTATAATTTGTCACCCTTTATAAGAGCCTTAGGGTAGCTGACTGGTGGCAGAGTGATTACCTCAGAGTCTGGGCAGAAAGGGGCACAGCTAATAAATCTGTGCCAGCTTTTCCCAGATGTGTATGTGTGCATGTGAAACTCAAATATCCAAGTGTGTGTGTGTGTGTGTGTGTGTGTGTGTGTGTGTGTGTGTGTGTGTGTTTGTGTCAGCTACTGGGAACAGGGACACAGAGCTCCAAAGTGGTCAGTGTGGAGTTTTGTGTGGCCCTGGAGAGAGAAAGAGAGTCCAGCCCCAGGTCTGGAGTGTGCTCCCTGTGTGCTGTTAAGGGAAATTGTGCTTGGTGCAGGGAGATGCATCTAAAAGTACTGTGTGAATCCATCTTTGCTCTTAGTGATCATGACCTGTCATACCAGACACTAAATGCATTTATTAATATAACGCTAGTTGTATCTTTATTAATATTATTATTATTATTGCTTTTGTTATTAATTACCTTGTTTAATGCTGTGTTTTGAGTACTATTAATTACCTTGTTTAATGTTGTATTTTGAGCACTCCTCAGTTAACTATCATATGGAGATTTCTTAATATGCTATTTAATTGACTAGTATAATTTATGATAAAAAGCGTGCCTAGTCTGGCTAATGCAGCCTTTCAGCAGATGAAAAACAGTTGGTATGCCAGGTTTCCTCCCACTTATTTAATGTTGGTGATACTGAACAGTTTGCAGCTATAGTATAATGGTCAAAAGTCCATTCAACTAAAATTTCAAAGAAAGACTGTCACTAGATAGGACTTAAAATAAGTTACTACTACAAAGCCATCTCTTGTTACATTTTACTCAAACATTTACATTATTTTGCCATTTAGAACAAAATATAGAACTATAATTGTATTGGTAGCCCTGAATGCATTCTTCCTAAGAAAATTAAAATCTATCTTCCCAACAATACAAAACATTTTGATGATTTGTACCATTTTCACAATTATGTAAGAAGCAAAATGTATTGCAGAAGTGTTTGCCCTCTGTGTATGCATGCAGTGCATGGGGGGGTCGAGCGCCATCATAAAGTTTTAAATAAAATGTAAGTTTTAAGTCAGAAAATATTATTTCTGTTAATTTATTATTTACTCTGCATACAGATACTTGTGAAATAAATTGTCTGGTGCATAACATTTGAATACCTTCTATATGTTTCATTTGAAAGTTATCTTTACATACAGCTGAATTATATTATGTTATTAGTGTAATAAAGATGTATTATGATATAAAACTGTACACTCCTGATGTAAAACTGTTTTAAACATACAGTGGCACTTCTTATATGTTAACAAAACTATGGCTATACTAAGGTATAACTCTCAGATAATTAACATAATTCATTCAACATAGTTTATAATTATCAAAGTAAATTAAAGCCACAGTGATACTAAGTACCATAATTCATGATTAAGCATTTGGATATACTTCAAAAGCTGGCAAAGTAATACCATGCATTCATATATGATGAATACTGTTGCAAAACCTTTATGGGTTATCTGTAACGGAGTCTACTTTGCAACCATCTATGACTTTATGCTTATTTTTGCTTTATATAGCTGCATTAGTTTATTTTTAAATGTGATGCAGGATAGATGCTACAAAGTCAGAATAAGGTAACAAAACATTTTATATTGTTTGACCACCAGTGCAAAGTAGTATAAGATGTTGATATGGAAGATTAATTTATTGTTTAGATTTACATTCGGTATATAACAAAATATTAGAGATCTTAAAATTAGCTTTAAAACTTTCTGAGTATCCATATGTTTATATGTGTGCTCATGTAATATTATGGATATTTCAACTCCTTAAATATTTTCAGGAACTCCTAACAGATACAAGGTAGACAGGCAGAAGGCAGACTTAAATCACCTAAGGACAGCGTTCTTCCTTTAATTACACTTATACAGGTAACGTCAAACAAATTTTCTGATGAAAGCCCACAGGTCATGTTTGTATGAATATCTGTGATATCTGCCATTTAAGGGGCCCTCAGTCAAGCAAAAAAGTCCAATGTCTGTCTCATAGATGCCTTTGCATTATTCCTGATCTAGAACAGTACTCTTTCTTTTCTAATCTTCCCAGCATTCCTTGACAGGACATGGCTTAATGTAGCTACACCTTAACCATATCTTCAAAATCTAGTGTGTCTGCAACTGCAGCAATAAAACAGGTATTTTTTTTTTCTGTCATGAAGTTGCCAAATCCATAGATTTATTTTGTGCATTACAAACATCCGTACAAATGTCTGTCTATAGTTAACTCTCCTTCCCACATTTCTTTACCATGTTATATTTATTATCTGTCTTATTACTCTCCATTTTTCATATTTTCCCTTTACCCTTGCTGTGGGTAAACAGTGGTTTCCCAGCATTACCATCCTCCATGAAAACTGCATTAACTTTGGACTTTATGAGTTGAAACACATTTCTTTCTTGGTCTTTCAAACATCAGTTTAAGTGGATTAAATACTTGATACAAAAACATTTAAAATAATCAGTAAGAGAGAGAATTCCTCACCAGTTAACTAGATATTGTTTGATGTTCCAGACTCCAGTTCTGTCATACCTGAAACAGACATTCGTGAGTAAAACACTAGCAAATGTACAAAGGCTTAGACTCTATCAGACAAGAGACAGACATTTTGTTTCTTCACACACTTTGCCAAGTGACTCATAAACTTAAAGGCATACTACAACCAACCCCCACCCACCCATTTGAAAAAGTAAGACTACACCTTTTTTAAAGAAACTATACAGTTAAGCAACATTTCACATTCACATGTGGATAATCCAGGGTTTATCCAAGGCTGACACAGCTTGGTCCTGAGGATAAAATAAAAAATATTGGTAAACCTGCATTACCCCCAACAAAATGGCACATACTGCTATGAGACAATAGCATTATTTCAAAAAGTAATTAGTTACTGTTTTAAATAATGGCACTGCATTACAGAAGTTCATTTCTGCTCAGGCTCTCCTCACTATGTGTAGCCTTCGGATGCTACTGTGCATGCGTATGCTCACATCAGTTGTTACAACTTCAGTACAGCTGGTACCAACTGCATTCATTTGATTTTTTTGTTTGTTTGAGATGCTACATGCATGCAGGTATTTATTTTCAGATGCTTGTGCAAATGTAATGTACCATTAGTGAATTGTTGAGGATTTATGTGTTAATTTATTGTTAAACACTGCTATATTTTGGGGCAATGTTATGTATGTTGAGGTGGAATTTTAGAGTATACAATTTGGCGACTTGTATTATTTTTGAAAGTACAGTCTCAGTGACTACTTTTTTTCTTAC
Source organism: Protopterus annectens (assembly GCF_019279795.1). Taxonomy (NCBI): domain Eukaryota; kingdom Metazoa; phylum Chordata; order Ceratodontiformes; family Protopteridae; genus Protopterus; species Protopterus annectens. The sequence continues at coordinate 112,819,508 of NC_056744.1, forward strand.
ATTCTGGAGCCAGACGCGTTCCTGTGGGGAAAGGTCAATTAGAAATAAGCACATATTGGTAAACAGACAATCATTGCTTACATTTCTGAATATCAATCACCTTCTATTGCATAATTCAGTTTATGCAACGTTTTATGTTGCTGTTGTTATTATATATTTAATTTCCTCTGTGATGGTGAATCATTGGAGAATACTCAATAATCACAAACACAAATTAGCAGTAATAGTCCAAAGATCATCCAAAAATGAAAAGTCAATGAAGCAAAAAAATCCAGATGACCACCACGGCTTAAAACAGATTTATTTAGATAAGTGCTTTCACATAGAACAAGCCATGCTTTCTCAAGTCTTCAACTTTTTTTTTTTTTGCTTCAGAATACTCAATAATAAAACAAACCTCAAAAGAAATGGATTCTGGGTATAGCTATAAACATTATCTACAGTAAATACATCTGAATGGTGCTTCTGACAAGAGTATCACATCTGGTATAGTAACCATTGTTAGTAGCTATTGAATAACTGCTGTGTGCAACAGAACTGAAAGGTAAGTTTTCTTTGACTACACATATCAGTGTTTCTGGAGCAGATCTGAAGTACATTTGAAAGTCTTAGTGTTATTTTCAGCTTAGAACAATTTCACATGCATCTAAAACAGACCATTTGGCAACTGTAGTTCACATCTGCTCATCTGATTCTCTGGAAGGAAGTATTAACTTGACATCTGTGTCAAATGTCAAATAGTTCCTCCTATATAGCTATATACAAGAAAAAAACTTCCCAAACCAAGGGCAAACAAGTAAATAAGTAACAGAACAACACGATCACTGCCACAGAAACACCAGCAACGAACCAAGCCTTGGAAGAAATCCTTTTTATTCCACCGACTAAACGCTTTCACCAAAGTTGGCTTCTTCAGAGTCAGTGTTTTACAAAAAACATATACATTTTATACTCTTCAAACACAATGACATCACCTTGTAAATCAATAAACTACTCCAATTAATCAATTATTCAATAAACATTACTCAACACTAAATACTAAATAGTAAAACAATTCCTAAAACATAATTAAAATTCTCCCAACAGTTCTACTAATCTAATAAGAGTAAAGATATAAAAATGTAAAAAACCATGTATATAAGATGGTTATTCAAAGTCAACCCATTCTATGTGTACCATACATATAAATCTTCAACCATTTGTGTAAATATACATTTTGTTAGTCCCACTAAGCATTTTAAACATTTACTATTTAGTATTTAGTGTTGAGTAATGTTTATTGAATAATTGATTAATTGGAGTAGTTTATTGATTTACAAGGTGATGTCATTGTGTTTGAAGAGTATAAAATGTATATGTTTTTTGTAAAACACTGACTCTGAAGAAGCCAACTTTGGTGAAAGCGCTTAGTCGGTGGAATAAAAAGGATTTCTTCCAAGGCTTGGTTCGTTGCTGGTGTTTCTGTGGCAGTGATCGTGTTGTTCTGTTACTTAGCTCTATATCTTCTCCTTGTCCAATACGGGATCTCTGACTTTGGTGATTACCCACTACTTTTGCCTACATATAGGATTTCTGGCTACAGTTTTAATCTAAAGTTACTATGAAGACAAGATAAGTTTCTAGTACTTCTGTTACAATCTTGTGCTAGCTTCAGTTGACTTCCCTGGAGTAATTCCACAACTTGTCACTCTGTCATAGCAATAAAGTAAACAATTACAGTAATTTCATTCTCAACCTTCTTCCCAGCAATAACTGTAAAGGAAGCAAGCCAATAGCTTAGACAGGCATAGCTCTGTGCTGTAATAATGTTGTTTGTCTTTTCCCAGTTAGGGGTCGCCACAGCGGAACTTCGGTCCGCTAATGATTGGCAGTTGATTTTTATGTTGCCGAGTTGCCAGCCTGATGCCCAACCTTCAGCGGAGGCACATCCATTCATGCATGTCTTTCAGAGGCCACTTGACCGTGGGTAGGACATGCAGACTCCACACAGAAAGAACTCCAGCCGAGAATCGAACAGAAGAACTTCTTGCTGTGAGGCAACAACGCTACCGCTATACCATTGTGGCTTCTGTGCTGTAATAATGATGGGCAAAAATATATATCATCGGGAAAACAAATATGTTTTCAACATATTTTATTCTGTACCATGTATTCTACTTGCTCATTTGATGTAGGATGTCTTAGATTCAAAATGATAAGCCAAAATCGCAGGCTCTTGAAAAGAATTTGAACTCTTAATGGACAAATTGCAGGTTGTTATCTGACATCACCTGCTCAGGAATGATATGCCTTTCAAATATTGACTTGGGTATATTTATAAATATTTTACTAATTGTATATGTCAATTAAGTAGTTTCTGGTTATTTGAAATAATTATTAATACCTAAAAGTTGCTGTTTTTCTTTCGGCTTTTCCCGGTTTGGGGTCGCCACAGCGGAACTCCGGTCCACTAATGATTGGCAGTAGATTTTTTTTAAGGGTACCAAGGTGCCAGCTTCATGCCCAACCTTCAATGAAGGCATGCCCATTCTATGCATGTCTTTCAAATGCCACTCGACCACAGGGAGGACATGCAGACTCCATACAGAAGGTGCTCCAGCCGAGAATCAAACAGGAGAACCTCTTTCTGTGAGGCAACAATGCTACCGCTGCACCACAACAGCTTAGTTAATACCTAAAAGTAGATTTAAATTATTATTTTTGTGAGGCGTCGGTGTTTGGCCGTTTGGGAACCTTGGAGTTTGACATTTTCGTGTCGAACAAGTGAGAGTCAACATTTTAATATGTCATTATAATATAGACCCGGAATTTATACCTTATGAAATTCTGGCATTATCTTGGCTCTAAGCAGGAAATGATTAGTTTTAAGATAATAATTCAAATTTACTTTTAAAAGAGCGAAGATAATGCCAGAATTTCATAAGGTATAAATTCTGGGTCTATATTATAATATCGACATATTAAAATGTCGACTCTCACTTGTTCGACACGAAAATGTCAAACTCCAAGGTTCCCGAATGGCCAAACACCAATGCCACACAAAAACAAACATATTTAAGTGGCGGCCTTCGCCTCCCACACCTCCCAATGTGGTGGGGCTGTGCCCCCCACACCCCCAACTAAATATTCTAACTCCGAGACCACACTACAGTCAGGGAATGGGCAGGTGTAACAGAACGGTCAACCAATTTCTTTCTGTTGGAAAGAAATCGGTGATTTGGCCATTCAGGAACCTTGGAGTTTGACATTTTCATGTCAAACAATTGAGAGTTGACCTTTTAATATGTCAATATTATAATGTAGACCCTAAATTCCTCTCTTTGACATTGAATTTTATGATAGCACAATTAAACAATTTTGTGCCATTTGTTTTACCTGTAGTATAATTTTGACCAATGCATTACATCTTCAAGCTCTTTCCTTGTATTTAGATATTTGCAGGTTCATAGCACCATAGTAGGATATTGATCTGAGAGAATTTTAGAAGCCTGGGCCTGCATTCCCATGAAGATTTTAGCCCTTGTAATTTAAGTATAAATAACCCAGAGACAGGCAGAACATTTATGTGTTACCCCTACCCATACGGGACACGAATGCAAAACCAGAGGTATAGATATAGATAGATATACATATATACATATACACATATATACATTGATATGTGAAATTCAAGGAAGATGCATATTTTATGGGGTTTGCTAACGAGCTATTATGCCCCATTGATGCCTCCGAGTGTTTCTGTAGTTACAGCCTACTGACGCCTCTAGGCATCAAATGTTGCTTGCTAATAATTCCAAAAACCATGGTTTATACAAAGTATTAGAAGATTTCATCTTAAAGCTTACACAGCGGCAAACACAACCGCGTTAATATTTGACTTCTGTCTAGTTCAGGAAATTAGATATTAATTGTTGTTCATATAATATTTATTTATATCGTCATACATTTTTGTGTTTCTGTAAATAGTATGACAACCAAGCAGCACAGACAGAACTTATTAGTGTCATATGAAAGCTCTCAGCTGGATGAACAAAATGCTGCTGACAGTATGTATTTAACTTGAGTGGTTGCTGAGGTATTGTAAGTTGTTTACAAAATATTATACATTTATTAGTTACTGTGTTTGCTGTGACTTACAAAATCCAGTTTAAGATTTGAAATCTAAAGAATACTACCATTATAAATAACAGTTCGTGTTGAAAAATTTGACATCTACATTTCTTTAGTAACCCCTATAGTTCCAGAGATATGAACATTTGTTTGAGATGTGAAAACATAATTTGATTTTATCAAAAAGCTTAGGCTCCCCCCCATTGGAAGCTACCATGCAATCTTGTAGTGCTCCATTGGATGGAATGAGTTAAGGCAAATGTTTTGTGAAAATGTAAAAACTGAAACAGAATGAGATTCTAATACAGCAAAGACCAGAATGGTCACCTTGACTGAGATTAGCAATACCCATTTGCCATCACAGGTTAAGTAGAAGCAGTATCTACAGTAATAAACCAGTGCAGCTGAAATTTTAGCTAAGCACAAAACTCGCACAGACATCTAGAAACCGCATGTGCATTTATTAACAATGCGTAAATGACAGCATTACTACCCCAAAAATGAACATATTTTAGAGAGAAATTATGATAGCAAAATAATTCTAAATTCAATGATCTGAAAAACGAGTAGAATTGTTTTGAATTTCCACTTTTACAAAGACTGTTAATGAAGATACTGCAGCATGTTATCTGCTTCCAGTCTCCCCCACTTATGACTTTTACCTTTCTGAAACTGTTATACTGCTAGAATTACAGACAGATAGCAGAGGTTGGAAGCAGTCAGACCAGTGCTAGAAATGCAAAGGGCTTCAGTCTAATTAATTCTACATATTACAGCTGCAGCAAGAAACATACAAGTGTTGAAGCATTCATAAATGGCATTAACTGGGATCAGAAAGAAATAGTTACATTCTGATTATTAAGTCATGAACTAGATTATGTGACTCCTTCCCCCACCAAGACAACCCAGATCAGATTTGTGTAACTACTGCTACTATATTTAAACACTAAAAACCTACCAAAGGACTGAAAAGGCATAAGGTTTAAATATAGATCATGAAGATTTGAAACAAAGGTTGCAGTTAATATGTTGGTTAACATGCAGGTCACTGTTGTTTATTGTTCATGCTGCATTGTATTGTCTGTCCATGATGAATCTTTCCATAACTTACATATGCGGCTGGTCAAAGTTATGGGCCTGCAGTTACCTCGATCAGTGGATCATCCTCTGTGAAGGGTAATAACTGTAGCCATCTTCCATTCCTTGGGCACAAAACTAAAGTGTAGGCTCAAGTTGAAAAGTGATTCAAGTGGACAAGAGAGGTCAAATTTCATGCTCTTTAGTCATTTTCCCAGGATGAACCTGAAAATAGTCCGTCCGGATTAGTGCTCTTACCTGGTTAACAAATGGCAAATAAAATAAAATAAAATAAAACACAGATTATTACTCGAGCAACAGTTGTTGTACCCAAAATATGTTATTATTGTACTAATGAAGTATGGTCTGTCCATCTTTACTACTGGCCAACATAACAGTATTAAAATCCTACTGTCTTCCTCTAACATGCTTGCCACTTAGAAAAGCACACTGGTTCTCTAAAACAAATTGTTCTATCCTCTATATAAGTATTCAGTTACATAGTTTGTTATCTGGCCACAACCCCTTTCACAAGAAAATAAAGTCTCCCTTAAGCATTGCTAGTATTCATTGCATTTCTTCTACAAAAAACAAGTTATAAGTATTTACTCCCCAGTTCTTATGACCATACCCTTTAAATAGTTTACAACTAGAACTTAGAAATAGTCAAAACTGTGGGCATACCTTCCATTAAAATGACCTGTCAATCTAACAATGATTGACACTTAAGTCATGAAACACTAAACATCAATCTACCACCTGACTCTTACCAGAAGGGTAACAAAGATCTGATTATGCTCCCCAGACAGCAACAAACAGGTCATAAGACTTTGGTATAACCCAGGGGTATGCGGCCCTCACCCTCAGCAGAACATATGGGCTGGCTGGGTAAAGGAAAAAGACACATCCAACATGTCCATTTGATGCAGGAGACTGAGAAAAATGTAAGAAAAAAATGCTAACATGTGATGGTCAGTTTGATGTAAGAGCAAGGGGAGTGCATATCTAAAACGAAGTTGATCAGATTTAATGCAAACTCAATATGGTGTGCACTCAGGAAGCTGAATAGTACAGAAATTCCACAGAAGTGAGACACAGACTGTGACATTAATGCAGCATGCACATATATGTGGCAGTGTATGGATCATTCTTAGGAAGGAAAGTATGCTCTGAGATGAGAGTATGTCATGTTTAGGGTGTAAATGTCCTTTAAACTTTTAACAGTGAAAGTGGATCTCATGGCTGCAGTATATTCTGTAGTAATGTATAGATGAGAAATGAAAATTTGGCAAAAAAATAAAATGTATGTTAGGATTCATGTACCCATGTTAATTAAGGAAGATTAATAGCAGATTAGGGACCTGTTACTCTATAAATTCTTTCTTCCTAAAAGAAACTAATCTCATCATTTTCAGGTGTCTCCTCGTACCTATTTTTAATTATGTGCATCTGCTATTTACCTGTGAAGACAAGAAACTGAAGTAAGATCAGGTACAAGAGAAAGAAGCAGCTAGATTTATACTGCTGCACCTGCTTCAGGTATGAGTGTGCATCACTGCTGCATACTAAGTAAACTGACACATGCCCTGCTGATTGGAAGGGTAAATTAATATGTGTCCTACAAGATGGGCTGTATGCTCCGGCACTGTGTGCTTAAACACAGGGTGAATGCCTTGCAATGTGCAAATCAACATATAAACTTGTACAATAAACCATTGTGATGGGAATGAACCAGCCATTTTTTGTTTATTTGACTTAACTCATTAACAGCCATAGGATGTAGAAAGTCACACCTCTAGCAGCCTACATCTTGCATCCCACAGCATTTTCTGAAAAATAAACTTAAAAAGCATAAGATAAACAACTGTAATTATTTTGTGAGCAATAAAAACTATTACAGTTCTAGAAATAGCAATGTTGTTAGTAAGAAGTATTCTTTACAGTGAAAATAGTCAGGGCATTCATATTCTTTTCCATAAACACTATAAGCAAGCAATAATGCCTGACAGGGTGTGTTACACTGTGTAATTAATGCCCACACTACACCCCTGGAAGGGTGTTAATTACACATTAGCACATACCCTGGAGGGCATTATTGTGCTTAGAGAAAGGGCTTTCTTTGTTTTACTTGCTTATTTATTTTTTAAGTACTATATTATTTTTATATATATATTTAATGTAAAATAGTTCCTCCACCTAATGCTCATTCACTCACACAAGATGGCTCTCACTCTCAATCTTTTACACACACAGGCTCTACTGCTTTCATACACGCATTCACTCACACAAGATCGCTTTCACTCTCTCTCAATCTCTCTCACACTCACAGTTTCCTCTGCTTTCATACAGGCATTCAGTCACACAACATCACTCTTGCTTTCTCTCTCACTCTCTTGATCTCACACACACACACACACACACACACACACACACACACACACACACACACACGTGCACAAACAGTCTCTTTCTTTTTTTTTGTTTTACATTTTATGCTCACTAAATAGCAGAACCACTGCTTAACAAGTAAAATAATGGCAGCCATTAGTTTTTTTTTCAGTCTGAGCTCCACGGCAGCTTAATATGCTGTATTGAAGTGGCACACTCGTTTATCAATAGGCATTACTTCTGCATTAATACACTGCTGGAGAACGTTTGTTCTCCAGTCAGGGTGTTGATGTACAGTTTGCCCGTTCTCTAATATGTTATAAGGCACACAAACCCCAAATTATATTTTTTTAAACATTCACAAACAAATGTTCATATCTTGAAAACTGTACAATCTAGATATATATTGTTAGAACATTTCTGTTAACCAGACATAAGTGTTCAATGACAACAGAAAATTCCTATATAAGTGCATATTTATTGAGATATTTACAGAAATATGGAAACATATGGTTAATTGTATAATTAGAAAAATAAATAATACTGAATATCTCACAAGATATGCAACCTACAGTGCAAATGTCAAAGAAAGCTTTCTTCAAAAAAATCTAAGGTTTCGCCTAATGTCATGCAACAGCTTGTAAATCATTTGCTTTTTGAAGTATTAAATATATATGGAAATATTTCTTATTTTCAAAATTAACAAACAACTAGCAATATTTCTAGTATTGTGTGATATAAATCTGCATTGACAGCCAATTGTCATGTCTCAGACATTGGTGTTTCATTTTTGTTTTCTTTTTGATTTGATTGCGTTCTGTTTTTTTCAAACACTATGGTGATTTTCTGCTGACTACCAGATCAACCTGAACACTATGGGCAGGGGAAATATATTTCTACCGTATGGCAGTGCTCAAGACTATTTTTTTTTTCTTGTTCTCCTTGGGTTTTCTGGCCTCAGAAACCCAATCTAGACTGATCTATTCCTTGACAAAATAAGTGGTTAGAAAGGCTTATAAATGGGAGTGTGGAGAGTGGTGAAGCTCCCAGCAAAAAGGCTTTCAAAGTGCTTGGTGTGTTTTGAATGCTGCATGAATTAGACCTTGCTGTTCAGTGTTCACACTTTTGAGTGCCTTTTATTCATATCTCTAACCATTGACCTGGAGCCTTTTCTTACCTTTAATGCTTGAGTCTATCATTAGAATGCTATTGTTGTTTAATAATTGAGTTTAATCAGGAGCATTGCTAGAAATGTCTAGGAAGTCAGTTATCGTACCTCAAAACAAATAAATGAATATATAAATCAATTTTTCTTCTTTCGGCTGCTCCCATTAGGGGTCACACAGTGGATCATCTGTTTCCATTTCTTCTTGTCCTCTGCATCTTGATCTGTCACACCAACCACCTGCATGTCCTCTCTCACCACATCCATAAACCTTATCTTAGGCCTTCCTCTTTTCCTGTTACCTGGCATCTTCATCCTTAGTATCTTTTTCCCAATATACTTAAAATCCCTCCTTAGCACATGTCCAAACCAATGTAATATTGCCTCTCTGGCTTTGTCTCCAAACCTCCCAACCTGGGCTGATTCTCTAATATACTTATTCCTAATCCTGTCCACCCTCGTCACACCCAGTGCAAATCTTAACATCTTTAACTATGCCACATCCAGCTCTGACTCCTGCCTTTTTGTCAATGCCACTGTCTCCAACCCATATAACATAGCTGGTCTCACTACCCTCTTGTAGACCTTCCTTTTCTCTCTTACTGGTACTCGTCTGGCACAAATCACTCCTAACACTCTTCTCCACCCACTCCATCCTGCCTGTACTCTCTTCTTCACCTCTCTTCCACACTCACCATTACTCTGAACTGTTGATCCCAAGTATTTAAACTCATCCACCTTCGCCACCTCTACTCCCTGTATCTTCACCATTCCTCTATCCTCCCTCTCATTCACACACATATATTCTGTCTTGGTCCTGCTGACCTTCATTCCTCTTCTCTCTAGAGCATATCTCCACCTCTCCAGGGTCTCCTCCACCTGTTCCCTACTCTCACTACAGATCACAGTGCCATCTGCAAACATCATAATCCATGGGGACTCCTGTCTGATCTCGTCTGTCAACCTGTCTATCACCATTGCAAATAAGAAAGGGCTCAGAGCTGATACTTGATGTAATCCCACCTCCACCTTAAACGCATCTGTGACTCCCACAGCAGACCTCACCGCTGTCATACTAGCCTTGTACATATCCTGTACCACTCTTACATACTTCTCTGACACTCCCAACTTCCTCATACAATACCACAACTCCTCTCTAGGCACCCTGTCATATGCTTTCTCTAAGTCCACAAAGACACAATGTAACTCCATCTGACCTTCTCTGTGCTTATCCATCAACACTCTCAGAGCAAATATTGCATCTGTAGTGCTCTTTCCTGGCATGAAACCATACTGCTGATCACTAATCATCACCTCCCTTCTTAACCTAACTTCCACTACTCTTTCCCATAACTTCATGCAGTGACTGATCAATTTAATCCCTCTGTAGTTACTATAGCTCTGCAGGTCACCCTTATTCTTAAAAAAATGGTACCAAAACACTTTTTCTCCATTCCTCAGGCATTCTCTCACTTTCAAAGATTTCATTAAACAATCTAGTGAAAAACTCCACTGCCATTTCACCTAAACACCTCCCAATATATAAATCAATTGAATATACTATAAAATACCACAATACCTTGAAAATTTCAAAATGGCTCACAATTGTGCTAAAAAGCAAATTAATGAAGACAAAAAATATACTACTATAACTTTCAGAATAACAGTAAACACAGCCCTACAAAATTCTAGCCAGCCATGGAGAAATCTTGAATCCCAACCATCAATCCCACCATAACCTCTCTCCCAATAATCCATCACTCAAAACTGCAATACAGTTTAGCTCTTATTTCATAGGTAGTATAGCATCTCTAATCAAGGATTTCCCGACCCTGCCCAGCAGTCACGTATCACCATATCCACTTTCACCTTCAAACCTCTGCTCACATTATGTATAAAACTACTCTTAAACAAACTCAAACTGTGCTCTACTTCAGTTGATGACCTTCCAAGAGAGTACCTTAAAATAACAGCCGATAGCATTGCCTGCTCTGTCTCAATCCTTATAAATAGATCAATCCAGAAATACACATTCTCCGAGTCTGTCACACATTATCTCTCTGCACAAAGGAGGAAATTCAACAAACTTTACCAACTGTAGACCTATAGCATTCTTATCCCCCCTCTCTAAACAGTTAAAAAATGTATTAAAAAACAATTGCTAAACTACCTCCTGCAGGAAGAACTCCTATCCCCCCACGGAACATGGTTTCTGTCCTTCACATAGTACTAACCATGCATTTTTAACCCGTATAGATACTGTCAATAAAGCTAGAGATAATGGCAAACATATCTCCTCCTTATTTTTAGACATGTCTAAAGCCTTCAGCACAGGTTGTCACAGCAAACTTCTACTTCAAATGTCCTCGTTAGGTGTCTCTCTGTCCACTCTTCTATGGTTCAAAAGCTACATTTCTAATAGGTATCTGTCAGTAAAATAGCAATCCACCCTCTCTCCATACCTCCCGGTCACCACCAGTGTACCACAAAGTTCTATCCTTGGTCCCCTCCTATTTAACATTCTCACCAATATGCTGCACACATCCATACAACAGGCCTCCCTAATACAGTACACAAATGACTCCAAACACATTTGCACATCTAACAACATGGCACACCTCCAAAAAATTACTCAGGAAGCCATAACAGCAACTGAAACATGGCTTGGTAAATCACAACTCATTCTCAGCCCTAAAAAAACAAACTACTACTTGTTTCCCCAAATCCCTCTCCCATGCAAAATCAAAATTTAAAGTCCTCTCTCTTGATAAAACAACCATTGAAGTCAGTTCTTATAGCAAATTGTTAGGAATGCTAGTGCATGACAATCTTAAATTCAATCTGCATACAGAAAATTGTATGAAAAATCATCAAAAATTAGGGGTGCTTTACACAGTGAAAAACGTTCTCACTGACACAGCTAAAGCGACACTTGCTACTACTTATCTCCTCCTCTTGCTTCTTTATGGTGCTCCAATCCTTACTAACCTTCAGGCTTTACAAAAATCAAAACTTGAACAATGTTATAACAAAGTTGCTAAATATGCAGGAAATACCCCTTTCAGAACCCACCACTGTTCAGCACTAAAATGCCTAAATTCATTATACATATACTCAGCTTCTAACCACCTATAAAATAATCCAGAATACAATAAGCCTGCTTTTCTCTCACTTCATATTACAATTCCTGTTTGTATTATACTAACTTACCTTTAAATTCTCTATAAACTGGCTACATTTTCTCTAACTATTAAATCATTGTCATATAACTTGTATCTGTTCTTAACCAATGTTTTCATAGTATGTCTAATTTGATATCATTATTTAACTATATTTGTTTTTGTTTTATTTTTAAAGACTGTAAAATTATTGTTCTTAAAATGTTTTGTTATACTTTGAAGCTTTTCTCACTGTGCCTCCGTGAAAATGGGCTCCAACCCAGTCAGACTTTCCCGGTAATCAAATGTCAATAAACAAATAAATAATATAAACACAGACTAGCAGGACTATAATTTAATACTCAGGAGTGTACATTATATGTCTGCCCTAGCTCTGTTTCCTACAACTACCAGATCTGGTTTCCAGGTTCTCATTTGCTGCCCCCAGTTGCTGTGCATAAGCCCACCTATTGATGCACACTGCCATTTGGTTGGGTTCCTGCTTTACAGGACAAAGTTCACTTTTCAATAATATCATTCTGACTATGGCAATGCAAAACAACAGATTCACTTATGATGGTGTGCTAGTCATTTGATTGCCTGCTCTGGTGCATTTTTCTCATGTAACCTCCCCTGAATGTGGTGGACATTGCAATGTGTTGTGTGTCATGCCAAGCACTGTAGCCACTAAACTACCCAATAGGGAGCTATATGCCATTCTACACTGGTGACCAAGCAGTTATTGAAACTCCCATGTGTTCCCACCCACTATAAAGTGCTATCCTCCAGTGATTAATTCTCACAACTTCTTGCAAGCCGGCCCTCTGGGTCCTTGATGCCTAAATGTGGCCACTTGACTTCCACCTGATGGGCTGCCTCATAGTACTGGCCATTAGGGAACTTACTCATTCCTGAAATGAAAAAGTGTGGCACTGCATTCCTAGTGAAGACATGATATGAAGAACAAGCAACTCTGATAAACCACACATTGTTGTGTCTTTGTGTTTATATAACACCTTAATAATGGATAAATCAAAACCCCACTGCAGGCTTTAACAAAGTGCAAAGCCAAGGATAAAACAGAAACAGGAAACAGAGAGAAAGGAATTCATAACCAGCCTGATGTGCCCCAGAATGTTTCTTCTGACATCATATGTTCAGAATGATGTTGCAAGGTCAGGTATTAGCATAAATTGTCATCTTGCAGGTGCCCTGGCAGGTAGTACTATTATCACAGCTAGAGAAGTTACCAGACTGATGATATAGTGTGGTTCAACAAAGAATAGATACTGTAGATGCAAATGCTCTGTTGTTTAACAGGTTCGTTTACTATCATCATATGAAGGGCCTTCAAATTTATCATAGGAATGTTAAAGGAAAAAGCTTACCAGTTTTAAAATGCAGCATTCATTTTTCAGAGTGCACTAGTTCTTTCATATTGTATTACTTACTCCTGTTAAGTACAGAACATACACTTGCAAAATCATATACTACTTCCTGTGGAAAAACTGAAAGTATTTTGAAAATTGCAGGTGTCCCTAAGCACCAATTTATTTCTGTACAAGGCAACAATCTGACCTCTCTAAGAGGCATTCAGTTCAGACACACTTCTCTCAGGATCAACATCAATAATCCAAAGCCATCGATGTCAGGAATTCTAGCTTTTTCCGTGAATAGTGGTTCAAAAGAAGGCTTATCCACTGAGCTGGAAAGGAGGACCCTTCACTCACAAGGCACTCAAAGCCTTTGAGAATCCTTTTCAAAACTAGCTGTGATATAAACAAATGATCATTTCATGCCAACTTAAAAGCTGACACATTTGACAAAAATGTATCCTCAAAGTAAGAAATTTCAGCCCTACTGGGTTTAGCTGCACTATACAGTATAGAATAATTGACAATCTGGCAGCTCCAGCTAAGCTGTTTTTTTTTAATCCTGTGTTTTTCTGGCATATTGGTTTATGGGTAACCTTTAAAATATTAACCACTTGATCTGCTAGAACAATGGCACACTGCTCAAGTACTTAAAGAATTGCAGTGTCAAGTGCAAAACATTAACCAGCATTTTCCAATAGAAACTATTTTGTTACTGATTTAAATCGTCTGAGGATAAGTCACCTGCTAGCTTACAAAAATGTTCTGCATCTGTTAAATGCCAGATTCAATAGGTACTATGAAGACAAGCCCATCCAGAAAGTACTATATGAAATATTTTGAAAATGTCAAACATTGCTAGTCTGCATTCATAAATAGCATTGTATGTGTATTACTTCTTAAAAGTTTTACAACTCTTTTACAGCATTGTGTTCTTACAAACCCATCACATGAACAAATAAATTAACATATTTAACTGTTGCACTGAAGTTTTATTTAATGTGCATGCAAAATACTAATCATGGATTCAAAACTTCACATCGCCACAGTAGTCAGGAAATCCTTCTATGTGGCACACCTCATCACAAAAAGTTTCTCATCCAGGAAAAAAGAGGTCATTGTTCCCCTCTACTCGTCACTCATTAGACCCATTACAGAGTACAATGCCCCTTTTGGTATGTACCTCACAAGACATCTACAACAACTGGAAAGGCCACAGAAATACCTCACAAAGAGAATTACGGGCCCCAAACGGATGCCCTACGCAGACCGTCTCAAAAAACTCCAGCTTTACTCCATCACACATCGCCTACTCAGAGGTGATCTCTGGCCTACATACAAATTTATGTCAAACCCAGAGCTGTTGGACATGCTCCACTTAAAAGAAATCCCAATCCCTATGAGCTACATGCTCTAGGGACCTAAACCTTGTCATCACAATAAACAGAACATGCTAGAGGGATAGATTCCTATCCCAGAGACTTCCCATACTCTGGAACAAACTACCTATCTATATCAAACAAAGCTCCTCATTAGCACTCTTCAAGAAAAATCTTGATGATTGGATGGGAGATAGGAAATTCACCCCTGGGATCACTTCTGTGGCTCTGCTCGACAGTGGCACAGGAAAATAATTTTCTTGGGTGGCGAAAGCCAGGGTACATTTGGCTAGGCTTATATAGGCCCTAGGGCCAATAGCCTAGTACCTACCTATGAACTTATGAACTAATAATTTTTGGTCAAGAGCAGAAAAAAACTAGCTATATAGATCATTTTGTACTCCGATAAACTATCAACACCATGTTTGGAGTCAAAGCATGGCTAATTGCTATTAAAAAATAAGGTTGCATTCACAAAGTATAATGAACACTCATACCCACTGGGTTTTGCCTCCATGCTCATACCTGCTACAAAGGACAGTTATCTAAGAAATTAAACTTGTAAACAAAACTGGTGAAAATATTCAGCTTACACCTGTTAGTTCTATAAGGAGACCAAACGTTTGTGGAATTAAACCCAACTTAACAGTATGAACATAAGCGTTTGTTTAAATTCTCATTCTTTATTAACGTTGCCCTCTTTCCTCTTATGTCAATGCTTCTTCAGGCCAGATAATCTCTTTCACACCAGATAGCTGTTGCAATCATCAGCTGCACATTGCTATAAACCCCTCCATGTTTTCATTTCGGAAGAAGCTCCCTCGTTCAAGGAATATGAGCTTCATCTAATAAAGACCAGTTCAATCTGTATTTGTGATACTAAGCTAATATTCGGACATTAAGCACAATATCAAGTTATTTATTTGGTGTTTTAAACTTATTTTGACAATGTAAGTTGAATGGATCAAAGAGAGTGTTTTTTTCAGAGATGCCCTAGTTACTTAGTGATCAAAGAATAACCATCATTTTACAAATATCAATAAAAATATGCTTTGCCCAGGTGCTGCTAGACAAAGGAAAATAAATATAAATAGCAGAAAATATTGCAGTATAACTGATAAGTATTATAGAAAAGTAAGTAGAGGATAGAAAGAAGAGAGTATGAAAGTCTAACTGTAAGAAAGAACGTGAATAAACACAAAAAGGATAGAGGTGGGGGAAACAGCAGCTGACAGTAACAGTCATCAAACTTAAGAGGACAAAATTAAATTAGATCTGAGGGAAACATTTAAGATACATTGTACATTTAAAATCAAGAAAGTTAGTCAGAGGTAATTTAAGAATTATGTTATGCCACAAGTATCTTTGCAGCCAGACAAATCTGAAAGATACTGAGTCTGTATGCCACTTGAAATGCCATGAAGGATGGAAAGCTGTGCATGTGAAAAAGAATAGCTTTCAAAGTTTTCGAGAATTAAAAGAGAACACCTTGCCTCATCATGTGAGAGAGTGATGCAGTATAAAGAGAGTGGGAGTCTTTCTGGTTACAGTATACAGAATGAACCAGAAGCCAAAGTGTTAGGGTATTTCTTAGGAATGGCCACGTTCCAAAGTATGGAAGCTTCCAAATGAAAGAGAATAGAATGAACATAAGACTGGAATTGAATAAGGAGGCACTTGGCTTTGGAAAGGGTGATACAGTGTTATTCTGTCTGAAGGGACTAGGTCATAAACAACATATTTTACTGACTGTAACCCAAGGCCTGGCATCAGATTGTGTGAGAAAGCAAAAACTGAACTGAAAGATAGGTATTAAGGCCACCTTGTACAATTACTGTTAAGCTTCACTAGCTCAGTGGCAGGCATTTATTGCACTGAAGACTTTATTTTATTCTCAGAAGCTCAGTGGCAGGCCTTTATTGCACTGAAGACTTTATTTTATTCTCAGTACGGTGACAAATGAGTAAGATAAGGCTGATGACAGGTACTTACCTATCAACCTATCATTTTAAAGTTTAGGCAGTTTTAAAACTAGTCCCTGGGGGGGTGGAAGATAAGATTTCTTCTTGTAGTGGTTCCAAATTGCACAGCTTTGTTTTTTTTATATCATGGACTTGGATATTGACACATTCAGCATCATTTGCTTGTTATAAAGCCACATGGCTAGAAGAGAAAGATCATTTGAACTGATGTTGGCAGCAGGTGGATCAGACCAGATGAGGATCGTATCATCTGCCTAGCAGATATTCTTCCTTAGATTGTTGGAAAAGCCTACATTTAGGAAAATGCAGAAATATAAAAGGACTAAACTGGATCAACTGGTAACTCCACTAAGGGTGTTAAAGTGCTGGGAAAAACAGCCATTCCATAGAACATGGGCAGGGTGTCTTACCAAATAAATGAAAAAGCATTTGATTGCTATTGGATCTAGTCCATGACATTTTAAGTTGACTAGGAAGGAGGAAATGTGACACGGAATCAAAGATTTTGCTGATAGCTATATAAAATGCCCAGGCAGGACACCATGCTATACATTATTATAGAGCATTATTTAACCAACCTGTCTGCTGAACTGAGCTTTCTTCTGAACCTGAACAGCAGAGAAAAGGCCATTCCTGTGCATCAGAAAGCCCCTTTAATTATATATGAATTGGAAAATGCCTATACCCTGCCAATTTAAGTCTCTGTGGCACCTACGACTCTAAATTTGCCCCCTTCTTGGAATCCACCTAAAAAAGTTTGCTTTAGTCATTACTGCTTGGTTACACATGGCAGTGTAGAACTGGTGTAGCACCTCACCTCCTCAACCAGGAGAGTTGCACGTGGATGGGAAGGTATCACATTCTCTAGAAATCCTGTGAATGGGGCATTATCACAACTATCAAGAATCCTCCAGATAGAAAGTCCCACAGCCTCTATGAAACCTGTGGCTGGGACAATACCATGTGTCAAAGTGTCAGTGTCCTCAGGAATTCTGTAGCTGGGGCAGTATCATGTGGCTGGACATGTGTAACAGCCTCTGAGAATGAAAACAACAGTTTATCATTAGATGTGCTGCACCAAGTCTGACATGATTAATCCTGGTTTACGCACCTTTACAGATGTGAATAAAATATCTAGTTTTGATTACTACCTCCCAGGCCAAGGACTGAAACAAACAATCTGGATGTTGTCTTTATTTGGCTTTGGTCATATGCTTCATGCTCATTAAGATACCACCCCTTTTGTCAGGCTGGACTGCCAATAGCTCACAGCAAAGTGCGGGTGAGTGGGTATCACAGTGTCAGGACGGAAAGTATAACACACACTACCACCCCAAATCTAAACAGTCTTAATGCTCTACAGTATAACTTCACATTGCTACCCCAAATCTAAACCATCAAAATGATCCACACACATAATATATAAAGTGTGGGTGAGTGGGAATCAGAATGGCAGGATGGAATGTATGACTTCACACTACCCCCCCCCCCCCCCCCATCTAAAGTATCATAACGCTCTACATCCTGCTATGTTGTGAAGGAACAAAAGTGAAAAGCATGCTTGTTTTCAGCTTGACTTAAATTATCTCTTTCCTTTTCAATTAATCTGCTGTTTGAAGAATAAAAAAGAAAGCTACTTAAACTAAAAAAGACAGCAGCAGATATCTACTTCCTTACATAAAGCCCACATCCAGCTGTACAAAACAGTAGTAGGCAATGTGAAGCACAGTTAACATCTATATTTCCCAGGATACTCACCACCAACACTGTGCATGTGTTACCATCATCATCCTCATCATCTTTAGTCTGACTATTGAGTCCCGCAAGTCAGATCACATGACATGCATTTCCTAACAGTATTATATCCCCTTCTTAAAGATATGCTAGCATATACTATAGCACTCTTTTTATAAATTCAAAATGTAATTATTTTATGATGTATTTATGCACTGCATCCATACTACCATGTCAGTGATCAGCTTTAAATCAAGGAGAAAAAACAAACTCTTCTCAGCAGCTTCTCATTCTTCAGAGTCAGTGTGCAGTCTTCTAGAGGTACAGACCAGTCTATTAAACAGGCTGTTCATCTTGCTCCTTTCCTATATCTTGCTGTTCTGTCTGTACTACTGGATTCAAACCTCACATAATCACAAACCTCATTCTGTGACAGTCTGAGATGCTGTTCAGGTTGGTTGACACTTCTTCCTGAGGAACTCTTCTTTGCAGTGCTGGATTTTCCCAATTTATGGACATATTTGTATTCCAGTGCTGCATCTGGCTGCAACAATTTCTTCTGGTTGATGACAAACACATCTCTGAACAAATGTCTTTTTTTCTTATATGCATTATACCATTTCTACCATCTTATCCTGAGACAACAGGGGCATATGGATTCAACTGCTTTACTAGTAACTGTTTCAGGCTGTTGACCTTCTGAAGGGGTTAATGACTGCCAAATACTGACTCAGTGTCCATTCTGTAGATCAGATAATTTCCTGGAGTATTGGTCATAACAGTATTTCTGTCTTTGCAGATCCATTTCCAACATTTCTCTGACTCTGCCATAACTGACATCAGTAAAGAAGATGATAGACTACTGTCTGTTACAGCGGCGTCAGTTATGCGTTATCCTGAAAATATACACTTTAATGAAATTATTAAGCAACAGTTGTAGCATTTGACAATGTATTCATTTCAGCATGCAATAAATAATCCACACTTATCAAATGCATGGATTCTTTTGAAATGCAACAAACACGTCTGCTGTACTCTACAAATGTCTCTGTGTTATATAAGGTCATTTCACTACTGTTGGACTGTTTATTTTAGTGCAAGTTGCACACAACATAGTTTTTATACTATTTGCACTATTTGTGCTGGCACTGCTGGCCAGTACTTTATACGTCCAGCTTTTTCCTTGCATTTTAATATTCATAGATGTGAGTTGCATTCCTCAACCACATGTCCTCTTACCTGATTAGGTGCAATAATATTGTCAGCTACAAGCATTAAGCCTTGAACAAAACTTTTACAACACCACAGGTACCTGTGAACAGGCCTGCAATAGTGCTGGTACTTGAACAAGCATGTGAGTCACATTTTATTCAATTTTTGAACAATATCACCCCACCCTGCAAAAAATGGTTTGTTTTAACAAGAGAAGTCTGGATATCTTTAAAGGGATTACAAGACATCTCAAATTTACATATTACTGAGGCAGTTAAAATGATAATTTTATGATTACGGAATGAGTGTTTACACGTCAAAAATGAAACAAATGCTGGAGGATACAAAACTGTCAGTTCTGGAGAAGTCAGTTTAGTATATCAAACCACAGATTTGCATTTGTTAGACCTTTTATATACCAGAAACATCTCATGGAAACTGTATGTTTGTCCAAGTGGCTTACCCTGTGGTTGTGTCTTTTCCAAGATACCCCAAATCCACAAGAATAGTAATGACCTACCTTTTACAGCAATTGCAGCTGATTTTGAAAATAAAACTTAACCAACTGGATAATTTTAGACTAAATAAAAATTTTGTGTTCAAACTGTACCTTCTAATGTACAAGGGCTCATACGCTTTATTAGAAAAACTGAGAAATATTATCTAGAAAAAGGAACATTCCTTTGGAATCAATGATGTGACCACCTTATATACATATATACATACATAACAAAGAGGAAATAACGATCTTTAGGGAATTATTTATCTATGTTATTCATAGGAAATTCAAGACTACTGAATCTTGTGACAATTACACCTTGCCAGTTCCCACCCTAGACTGTACCTCCCCTTAGAAGAGGGCTAGACCAGTCAAGCCAGAGGGAATTTATGAATATCCATCTAATTACCCATTTTCCATTTGAAGGAAATGCATTTATAGTATTAATTTTATAAACAAGGAAATGTGTACTTATTATGAACTCTTAGAACTGATTAGTACAAGGCATTGCTTATGCTATGTGGGCTAATGCTGCACCTACTGAGTTATACTGGATATATGACAATCAAAAAATTAAAATATTGAAAGGCAGCTGACTGAACACAATTGGTCAAACAGTGGTCTATCAAAAATTTAAAAAAACAAAAAAACATTGCTTTTGATGAGTGGCTCCCTTGCAACCCTACACTCAATGCTAATTATATTCCACCAACTCCAAGATCGCACTGCAGTGGAGAACGGTCAGAATCCCTGATCCTCACTGTACTACTATCGTGAACAGAACAAAAGCTAGTACTTTCAGTCAGCTGATGTTTGAGCAGCTGTACCACCTTTATTCACGATCAACAACCAGAATGTAACCCATTATACTAGCTTTGTATTAGCTTTAGCAGACTGGGAAATAATCCATTTGGTCAACAGTTGTATTACAGAGACAAAATAAAGTTACACCTATGCCCATAAGCAATGTAGTTATTATTTGGAATGGAAAAGAATGTGAATTTTATGATTTTTTTCTATTTTTTCCATTTGCATGCATTATACATCACATATGATTTCTTTCTTTGTAACTATCATCAGTCCAGCATTATATAAATTGCTCAATTCCCGCCTTCCCTCAAACCTCACTACTCCTCCTGAGCATTATTCATATAATTTGCTCCTTCCCTTTTCCAAAGCTCCATCTTCCAGTACCTTTATCTATTTTTACAGTATTCATTACGCAGTCAGTTTAGACTTTGATTTCCTTTTTCTAGTAAGTGCTTTTTTTGGCAGCCAACATAATTAAACTTAACAAGCCCTTACTATGTCTAGGCAATTCAGATCCTGTATCCTAGCTCAAAAGAATCATTGCCTTAGTTACAACCATTGGCTCCTACAATATTTCTGACAGAGTAGTCTGTAGGGAATTTTTAAAATTTCCCAAGTCATTACACTCCCATATGGTATGTTCCCAGTTATCTCTTTCTTCCCTTTTACATCTCCAACGTTTGTTATCCACGTAAAGAAAAATTCTTTGCAGCCTGCTTGGGGTCCAACAACACCTCTGCAAATACTCCCAAGTAAAAATCCTGAAACCTTTGATCTTTGTTCCATATGTCCTACCATTGTTCTTTTGCAAATTGCTTTTCTGTTTTCTCTTCCCACTTTCTTACACTTATTTTGCAATATTGTATATGCTATAGTAATTATCCATTTCTTAACAGTAGCTTCTGTTCTAGATTCATCTAAAACTATACTACAGCAGGTCTTTCACACAGGACTCCCCTATCATTATCTCTTTGCCTGTATTCTGATATCAGTCTCTAGTAGGGAAGGCATTCTCTAATGTGCAATACGAACTTCTTCTTGGCCTCATATCAGTATATTGTATTTCCATCTCCAGTTATTTGTTCCCAATACCTTGGTTCTGTTGCCAGTTTTCTGCAGTAAATTCCAGCCCCCTCTTGCCTATTTTCTGTACCACAACTTGCAGTATTTCCTATTGACAAAATCTCCTTTCTTCATTCCCATGTTGGCTTACCTCTTACAATACTTTCTGCAACATTATGAATATAATATTCTTGTTGGGTGGTGTTATTCTTCTTAAGGATCTTCATCCTTATCTCTTGAACTTCTCCCCCACTTCATCATCTTCTCTTTCCCATTTGAATGATAACCTGCTGCTCATTTTGGATCTGAGCCTTAACTATGTAGCTCTAAAATATCCCTTCAAATATAGTAATCCTAAACCTCCTTGTTCTAGTGGGATGGTCAACTTGACCCACTTAACTCTTGCTCTCTTCCCTCCTAGATAAATTCCTTCAACTCTTTATTAATTACTGTCCACAACTTCTCCTGTGGTTTTTAAAAATATGCCAGAACTGTATATAAAACTAAAGGGACTAAAAATATGTTCACTGTTTGTATTCAACTAAGCATAGCCATAAAAAAGAGCATCCAGTTTCTCATTTTTTGTGTTATGTTTTCTTTAGGTTCTTCCCATATATCCATAAAAGCCATAACAGAAGCCTTTTTAATCCATACTCCTAAATACTTTATTTTATTGAGGAAGGTTGGGCACGAGGCAGCATTTCAAGACTGTGAAACTCTACTGCCACTCGTTCTGTGGACCATTAATCCACCACTATGGTGACCCCAAACTGGTGCAGCCAAAAGGAGATGAAGACTCTGTCCTCATAAATATGGGTATTGCTGAACCAGTTCATGAGTGGGGGATTAGTTAATAGTTATAGCCTTTGTTTTATCTTCAGAAGTTTTATATCCCAGAAAGACTTGAAACTTTCCCAAAATGTTCCACAACACTGAGATGTCCTTTTCTGGAATTATGAATTACAAAATAATATCATCTGCAAATAAAGCCAACTTTTCTTTATTACCATACTAATTGTATCCTTGAAATTCTTAGTCCCTTATTTTGATTACCAATGGATCTAAATACAAATCAAATAACAAAGAGTACAGAAGACATTCCTGCCTGGTTCCTCTTTTCAAACACAATTTATTGGAGAGGAACCCTCCCACTTTAAGCCTTCCCTCTGATCCTTCATAAACCCCCCTAACTGATCTTATTACTATATCAGGTAATACAAATACTTCCATTGCCCTACTCATGAAACCAGCTTACTCTGTGGAAGGCCTTCTCTCCATCAAGACCCACCAACAACAGTGGTATTTTTATACTTTCTGCTTCCTTCTCGATCATCATTGTTCTATTAATGCTGTCAAAGTTTGCCTCCCCTCCACAAAACCACATTTATTCATATCTATCACTCTATCTTAGACATTATTTTAGTTAGTATATACATAAACACTTTACAATTATACTTTAAAATTGAAATGAGTCTATATGAAGCTGGGTCTGGTGTGTCTTTACCTTCTTTGGTTAATACAGACAACACAGTGATGTTGGCACTTCCTCTCCTTTTAAAATAGTGTTGAATAAAATCTTCCAGATCTGTATCACTTTCTTCCCCCCTAAATTCCAAACTTACACAGGAGTACTCTCTGTTCCTAGAGCCTTCCCTGCACATTGATTATACAGCACCATTTCAATGTTATCTCCACCTTTCTTAACTATTAGTTGTTAAGCCTCACTTACCTCTAACCTTGGCTTAATTAAGTCTTCCATAAATACTTCCATTTATGCTCTTTCTTGGTTTCCACATTCCTCTGCTCTATACAAATGTTCATAAAATCTGCAAAACATCTCTAATTCCTATATAGGATCTCTGATATTTTTTTGAATTCTGAAAGCCAAAGTATTAGGAATTGTACACAATGGAGGGTGAATAGGTTTCCAACCCACATTTTAATGAACAATCAAACTGAGTGCTTTTGTCCCTGACAAACTGAAGACTTCATCAGAATCTGCAGAAACAATATTAAAACCTGTTTAAATATGTGAAAAACTTTTCCAGTTGGATAAAACACTTCCAACAGATGCAACCTTCACTAATCACATGGTCTGCTTGTCAAACCTTCTCATGTTTTACCTCAAGAAAGAAGACACAATGAAATATATAAAATAAAAAATATATAACATATTTAAAATAAATTAAATGCCACTGTTTGCTTAAGACCATTATGAAAATATTAATTAAACATATTCCATTAAAATTATTTGGCCCTCTAATACCCCTACCAAAACCTGTCTGCTTTTACCTTTAAAACAGGAGCAATTGAAATTAATTCATTTAGACCTGGTGGGAAATTTGCAGCCAATCTTAATTGCTAGTTTCCCTTTTGTTTAACAGGGTTTTCCAATCCCCACCCCTAGGATTTGTCGAAATCTGTTCGATAATGCCAAAGGTGAAATTTCTAAAGCACTTACAGCTTAACAATTATTTATATAAGGCACTGATCTCTTTTTTATGTTTGAGATCGTAGAAATGTTCATAAATCCTATTTCTAAGTGCTTGCTCAGACTTCCCAACATAAAATGCTACACAGCTGTCACAGTTTGCCAAATACACTCTTTTAGTAGAACCACAGTTAGCTTTTTTAAGCAAGATTTTACTGTGCATTTTATTTTCTAAGAAAATAAATACCCAAAAGGCTGAAGGTAACTAGAAGTAAATGATCCACGATATATATAAAATCCACTGCTTTAATAAAGAATGATTGTGAGCGCTTTCGCAATGCTTAACATTGCTTCATCAGACAATTAGGTATCAATTAATATCTGTTTAAATACACTTATTCAAGTTTAAAACAGCCAATAAAATGCAAAGAATTCCATCAACCCTCCTACTATATTATAAACTAATTATTTACATAAACAAAATATAAACAATACATAGAATATACAAAACAATAAATGACAAGATGTTAATGAAAACCATTCATAGTAATATTTAGTTTATTTTAATTCCTTAGATTTTAAAACTGGCTTAAGGGGAACAGAGTCATTTAAGGCCAGCCCTCTATGAGCCCCTAATCTCAGAATCCACTGAAGCTCCACATACTCTGTTTGATTAACATGGTCTCCTAATCTATTATTCATAGCCTGGGCATAAAGCACCTGAAACAGAAAAGTGTGTTGTTCATCTATCGACAGTGTATGTTTTTCCAAGGCACTATAGTCCAAACCCCTCTTTGTACAATATAAGTGGTCCCTGATCCATTCTCTGAGGTGACAATTCATCTTGCCTACATAAAAATGAAAACAGATCCTACAGTGTGCCACATAGACCACATTTAGAGTATTACAGTCTGCATTGGCTTTTAATTCCCACAGATGCCCTGTCCCTGGGTGCTTAAAGGAGTCTATATTATAACCGTGAAATCCCGTTTCAGTGAATACGTAAACATCGACACATATTGCGCGAACCACGAATACACCAAATGCCCTAAACCACAAAATTCAAAATCTCGAACCGGCTTAGTTGGCCAACCCCACCGCTCACTACATACTACCCACCTAAGCAAAATAAATAAACCACATACATACACTAACCAAAACCCTACTTCTAACCCTAAAGTAAAGCTTGCATATACTACCATGTATGCACTTACCTTAACCCGCACCCTAACCCTAAGGTCTGTAACTATCGCACATTTACCTTGATGAGCTATACCCAAACAAAATAAATAATCCACACACACATACACTTAACAAAACCCTACTTCTATCCCTGCACTAAACCTTACATACATTACTATCTATGCACTTACCTTAACCCGCACTCTAACCCTAAGGTCCGTAACTATCACACACTTACCTTATGGAGCTATAACGCAGAAGGGCCAACTATGCCGATTCGAGATTTTGAATTTCGTGGTTTAGGGCATTCAGTGTATTCGTGGTTTGCGCAATATGTGTCGATGTTTACATATTCGCTGAAACAGGGTTTCGCGGTTATGATACAGACCCGTTTAAAGAACCTTGATTCATCTATAAACATATAATATGCACAGTTACCACATTTATGTGGGCCATACATGATATTCTCTTCTATTCTTACTGTTCTTGGATTAACACAACTGTTGCTTCAAATTATTCTTATTTGTATAAATAAAACAGGGTCATGAACCCACAACTCTAGTAGCTTCATCATCCACCAAGAGAATATGCCAATTCTTCTGTATGATGTTTTTAAATGTATCAGCATCTTGTGCATAAGGGAGAACCATGGAAATCTGAGAAGGATCTTTATGCCTCCTCTCTTTATGTTGCATTAATGCATTTTCAGAGAAATAAGGCTTAGCCTTCCCTTTCCTCTCATTCAGCACCTTTGAATAAGCCAAATCAACCTCTTGTGGGTTATAGCCCCTAACCAAAAAATCATCCTTTAAATTACATAGTTCTTCTAAATATTCCTCTTCCTGACAACAGAGGCGTGACACCCTCATAGCTTGCCCTTTGACTATGTTTAGGAAAATGTGCTGTGTATGCATACTGTCTTGATGGAGAAATGCTGGACAATAACATTTTTTTCCTATGTAGCCTGGTGCACCATCCCTTGCCAGTTTTGAAGACTGTAACATCCAAAAAATCAATACTTTGGAGTGGTTCATGGTAAAACACAGAAAATCACTAGTATTATTCAAACATTGATAGAATAATTGCAGACTATCCTCATCCCCCTTCCAACCAACAAAAATGTCGTCTACAAAGTGTCTGTAAAACACGACATGAGGGTTAACCCCTATCAAGTGTTGCTGTTCCCAGTCCACCATGACCAGATTAGCATATGTGTTTGCACAGCTAGTGCCCACGGCCACCCCGATACTTGCCAATAACAAACATCATTGAACATAAACAAATTATGCTCCAGAACAATTTCCAGTAGCATACATAAGAAATCTATATGCTGTATAGACAATTTACCATGTCTCAACAGGACAGATGTTACCATACTTATGCCCTGTTGATTCGATATACATGTAAAGAGTGAAACTACATCTAGTGTAACAAGCATATCCAATTCCATTGGTGTTGATGTTTCCACTGCTCTATAAAGATCACCCAAAAAATGCTCAGTATCTTTAAGTACATGGGGGACATCAATTAACACGTCTCTCAATTCTCCATCCAAAAAAATTGAGAAGGGCTCCATAAGCCATCCTACCCCTGCTACTATAGGTCTAAACTTGGAGCACTTAGGGTTCTTATGAACCTTTGGCAGACCATGCAATCGTGGAACCAGTATTTTTTCAACAATAAAAAATTGAATCAATTCTTTAGTTAGCATTCCTATACACAAACATTCATATAGAGTATCAAAAATGTGCTTACTCATTTTTCCACAATATCCAGTTATATAATTTTGCATACTGTTATGTCTGATAACATCTCAGTCATCTCTTCATAATAAAATTGTGAACTTCATATTACGACAGGACCCCCTTTATCTGAGGGGCGAATCACTATATTAGTATTTTTCTGTAAATCATACAAAGCCTGTCTTTCAACTACTGATAAATTACTTCCTCTAACACCACTCTTGAAATCATAAGCATATATAGCATTTTCACATGTTTTTAAAAAAGTTTCAACATTATGTGGTAGTAAAGGTACATAAGGACTTGTCCTTTTATATCATGACTCAGCTATACTATCCATACTATTAAATTGCATTTTCAAAGCAAAATTTCAGGTAAATAACCATAGACCAAGTGGTAAGTCACTGATATCTGTGTTGCTGGAAGGTATAAAACCCAAACCTTTGTTGAGCAAAGAAAACTCTGCTGCAGTCAATTCATGGTCAGATAAGTTCCAAACTAGCCCTCCTGTCCATACCCCCACATTTTCTTCAGCGTGTGCGACTGTAGTGACACCAGGGCTTCTTTCTGCTTCTGTCCTCCCTTCGGTGACTCCTGCTCCATTGATTTCCTTCTCCCTGTTTGAAAGGATAATGGAAACACTGGAAAAACCTGTTGCTTGGTGTCCACAATAATTTTCCATCTTACAACAGCTGCTGGGGCCAATGCCGGCTGTACGCCCTCTACTCCCAATGAACTAGGTGGAACTTCCATCAGTGTAGAGTAAACCGAGGCTGCAGGGTCTGGTGAGGAGACACTCCCTCTGAGCTGTTGATTGATTGACCCTATTTCCTCCATCAGCTCATTGGTCACCTTTTCAAATCGCAGCTGATGATTCGTACTATGTTTCTCGCGCTGCTCAGATGAGGGAATTCACCCTCTATTCTGTTAATTGGTCAGCCCTGTTTCCTCATTAAGTTCATTGGCCAGTCTACTAAATTGTGGCTGTCAATTGGTGGAATGATGTTCTCATTGTTCAGTAGCCCTCAGCCAAGTAAATACATGTTGATTGGAGAAATCAGCCTCATCTCTATACAATTTCTTTTTCTTTTGATCTAACACTCCCCCTTCATAACGAAGTATTTTTTCAATAAGTTAATTCATAAAGAGTTCAGTAAGATCTTCCCCATATACTAGCATCAACTCACGCTGCTGCTGACAAATCTTCTCATTCAGCTCATGTTCCATCGGCTGAAAAATATCTATTATCAGCTTAAGATATGCTCTGCTAGTTTCTAAGTTTATTTTTTGCCATCATGCTAAAAGCGCAGAATATGTATTGCCATACATTGGCATGTTTAACTCGCGAAGACCCCGTGGCACCACATTCATACTTAAGCAGGCTTCATAATTATAATGTTGGCACTGAAGCCACTTAAATCTATATAAATCATTTTCTATTGCTTTTTTTAATGCTCGTACCTCATGGTCATTCCCATTGGAATTAGTCGAATGTTGGTTAATGTCCAGAGGGCCAGTTAATAACAAGGGATTCTGCTGACCTGCTAGAAGATGAAAAAGTCAACTGTCCACTGTTGTAACAGGTAGCAGATCCTTCTCTTTCATTATGAGCCACGTTACTTTATGCCATCTTCGCAAACAACAAACAACAGCAAATCTTCCCACACAGACCCAAAATGCGAGGCAAACTACAGTTCAATGAAAATAAATACCCAAATGGCTGAAGGTAACTAGAAGTAAATGATCCATGATACATATAAAATCCACTGCCTTAATAAAAAATGATTGTGAGCGCTTTTGCAATGCTCAACGTTGCTTCATCAGACAATTAGGTATCAATTAACATCTGTTTAAATACACTTTTTCAAGTTTAAAACAGGCATTAAAATGCAAAGAATTCCATCAACCCTCCTACTATATTATAAACTAATTATTTACATATACAAAATATAAAAAATATAAAAATACATAGAATATACAAAACAATAAATGACAAGATGTTAATGAAAACCATTCATAGTAATATTTAGTTTATTTTAATTTCTTAGATTTTAAAACTGGCTTAAGGGGAACAGAGTCAATAAATTAAATATTGCTATGAATGGTTTTCATTAACATCTTGTCATTTATTGTTTTGTATATTCTATGTATTTTTTATATTTTGTATGTGTAAATAATTAGTTTATAATAGTTGGGTACAATTTAAATATGATGTTATGTGAACATTTTTAACTAATTTTAACTGGAAAACAGAAGGTTAACACTGGCAATCAAGGAAGTTATGTCATAATTATGTTACCACCTACATTTTTAAACAGTGTGCCTTGCACTACTACATTTGACTCTTAAGATGCCTTTTTAGCTGTAATGCTAGGTGAAAGAGCTTAGTCAACTGTGTGTCTGTTTGTTTCAACTAAAAGTGCGAATTCAGTGGAATAAAAGACCATCCTTTCATTTTGAGCTTTGGGCTGCAGCTTTATTTTATTTGCGTTTAAGGAGGGTATGTAAAATGGACTCCCTACTTTGGATTAATTCCTGTTCTTCCCTTTCCCCCAATGGGAAGGTTGTTTCTGTAGTGAACTGGTATAATTGGGGTAATATTTCTCTTTCTCTATTCTCCTGTTGGCTAATCTTTCAATACAACATATCCTCTTTCTCAGATATTACCCCGGCCTACAGGTTATAAATACCAAAGGGACATGGTACACAGTGAATATAATAGGACAGGAGATTTCGAAGGAAATGGACCGGAGGCCGCAGGTAGTTACTATCCTGGGTCACAGGAGGTTATCAATTCCAATGATTTCCCTCAGGATTTTCCCCTACTATACACTCGGAAAGATCCAAAGTAGGGAGTCAATTTTACATACCCACCAAGGGTACGAAATTTACAATTACAGCGATAAGGTCAGCACTAAAGAATTTTTTTCATTATTTTTAAAAGGATTTAAATTTGTACCCAGGAGAAGGGCAGATATAGCAGATATTGTAATGGAAATCAAGCTATGCACCAGAAAATCGAACCTCCGTTTCTTTTTCTCAGAACAGGGGAATGGAATGGAGATGAGTACAAATAGTGGTCTAGTTACACTTAGGAAGAGAAGTATTTTTAATCCAGCCCTTAAACAATTGTTAGGTACTTTTGAGAAAATAGTAACTGAGGATATTTACAATTTTTGTATGGGTAAGGACAAATTCCATAGTAATTTAACTAAGGAGGAACATTCATTATTGAAGCAGCTGAGGGAGGATCCAACTATATGTATCATGGCAGCTGACAAAGGGGGGGGGGGTTCCTCTATAACACAGAAGACTATTCCAACGTCATGAACAATATTTTGTTTGATGAAGACACCTACGTACAGGTATCCAGAAATCAATTTAATATTTCTTATAGTAGGATTGACTCCTGTTTAGAAGAATATGTTACAAGTCAACATATCAGTCTGGATACATATGCATTTTTATTTCACAGTAACCGCATTGTGCCTGCGATGTTGGTATATCCAAGGTCTACAAAAGCATTACTGCACCACCTTTTATGCCTATTGTATCTGCTAATGGGTCCAAAACCCATAGACTGGCAATATACATGGACCAACAGGTTAAACACGTGGTCAAGAACGCTCGTCATTTGGTGAAGGATTCCTGGGAATTTCTGGGTCAGTTTAAGGAACAGCTTTGGTCTGCGAACTTGTTATTTTTTACCATAGATGTCAGGGATCTCTTCACCAGTATACCTAAGGTGGAAGGTTTAGAATTGTTCGAGGAAACTCTTTTTTCATGTTCCAGATTGAATCATAAACAAATGACCCTCATTTGTGAGCTTATAGCCCTTATTTTTGGAAAACAACTATATAGTTTTTAAA
The DNA here is from genome assembly GCF_019279795.1 of Protopterus annectens. Lineage (NCBI taxonomy): Eukaryota > Metazoa > Chordata > Ceratodontiformes > Protopteridae > Protopterus > Protopterus annectens. Next base: position 112,850,681 of record NC_056744.1, read on the forward strand.
GGGCAATATTTTCAACAAACTAAGGGGGTAGCTATGGGGGCAGCGTGTGCCCCTGTATATGCTAATATTGTTCTTTTGGGATGGGAGAGGAGAAAAGTTTTTAACAGCGAGTTCTGGTGTCACATACACCTGTATGTTAGATTCTTGGATGACTTATTTATATTATGGAAAGGTAAAAGGGAGAGAGAGTGGATGGTTTTATAAGATTTCTGAACCAGAGCACTAATTTTTTAGAATTTACTTATAATTGTCATGAGAGTGAGATAGGTTATTTGGACACTAGAATTATACATACCAATGAAGGATTCAAATTCAATGTACACTGTAAGAGTACATTTTGCAGCTCTTACTTGGATTTTTCTAGTAGTCACCCCATTAGCCAAAAGAAGAGCCTGGTTAAGGACAAGCTATAAGGGTGGCAAGAATGACCTCCCACTTTGAAGAGCTTACGGAAGAGCTATCTAAAGTTGTAGAAATGTTCTGTGAGAGGGGTTACCCAAAAAATTGGTAGAAGACATTGTTAATGAGGTTTATAAAAACTGGGGGGTTAGATATTTGCCACTGTTGAGGAAAGGTTCACTTAGTGAGGTCCATCTTGACAATGAGAGTACGGGGTCTGGTAAAAAGTATGAGAAGGCATGAATCGTCCAATATAATCATGTATCCAGGGGGATAAAGGACATCATAAGGAGGAACTGGAACATATTCAGAGTTGACCCAATGGCGAACAGTATTCTAGGTGACCAACCACTCTTCATTACAAAAAACAGTGTAAACACCAAGAGCTTTTTGGAAAATGGAAGTATTGGCACTGCGGCCAGTGGGATAGGCATGAGACCTTGTAGTTCATGCAATCAGTGTGGTTATATTAATAAGAATGTGGAGATCAACTTAGAAAATAAAATATACAGTAAAATCATGGTTAAAAAAGGTAACTGTGGTTCTACTAAAATAGTGTATTTGGCAAACTGTGACAACTGTGTAGGATTTTATGTTGGGAAGACCGAGCAAGCACTTAGAAATAGGATTTATGAACATTTGTACAATCTCAAACATAAAACAGAGACCAATGCCTTATATGTACACTCATTAAGCTATAAGGGTTTAGAAAATTCACCTTCGGCATTATCGAACAGATTTCAACAAATCCTAGGGGTGAGGATTGGAAAACCCTGTTAAACAAAAGGGAAACCAAGTGGTAATTAAGACTGGCTACAGATTTTCCGCCAGGTCTACATGAATTCATTTCAATTGCTCCTGTTTTAAAGGAAAAAGCAGACAGGGTATGGTATGGGTATTAGAGGGCCAAAGAATTTTAATGCAATGTGTTTAATTAATATTTTCATAATGGTCTTAAGCAAACAGTGGCATTTCATTTATTTTAAATATTTTATATATTTTTTAATTTTATACATTTCATTGTGCATTCTTCCTTGAGGAAAAACATGAGAAAGTTTGACAAGCAGACCATGTGATTAGTCAATGTTGTATCTATTGGAAGTATTTTATCCAATTGGAAAAGCTTTTCACTTATTTAAACAGGTTTTAATATTGTTTCTGTAGATTCTGATGAAGTCCCCAGTTTGTCAGGGACAAAAGCGCTTAATCCAATTGTTCATTAAAGTGTGGTGTGGAATCCTATTCATCCTCCATTGTGTACAGTTCCTTCTACTTTGGGTTTCAGTGTTTTTCTTGTAGACTGCACTTGTGCAACTATTCAAATGGATTTTTTGAATTCTTCCTTCAAGTTCCAGAAATTTAATGCAAATTGGTATAATAAAAAAAATAATAATAATAATAACAACAACAAAACAACAACAGTAATGATGATGATGATAATAATAACAATAATAATAATTTATTATTATTATTATTATTATTATTATTAATAATTCCTTGACATTACATTTATGTAGACAACAATGCAAACAGAAAGAAATGAAGAAAATTTAGGAAATGTACGTTTACTCTTCTCTTCATGCAGATAGTGCTGATCCCAGTTACATTAGAGCTAGTAGTGTGAAAGGTCAAAGTATACTACCTTCTAAACCATGCAGGGCTGAATAATTTGAAGACAGCATTCACAGAGGAAGGGCCCAAGGAAATTTACATTAATAATCTTTAAAAAAAAATTGTCGATGGACGACATACATGTTTAAGCTAGTTTTAGAAGTATTAAAAATAGCCTCAACTAACACTGTAAACATAGAAACGTGTGGTTACTCTGAAACACAAGCAAACTGAATTACGTATTGAGACAAGCAGTGTAAAACAGACTGTGTAAACTAACTGAAAAATCATACAAGTAAACACTGATTTATTTAAAACTGTCGGCCCTGAACAAGTTCTGTTGATAAAAAGTAACAATATTAAGTATTTATTAGAAAAAGAACAGGAATATGGATTTTGTGAGGGGAAGTTCTGAAGTCTGTAGAACCTTTGGACTTTTGGACCTGTGGATTTTTGTAAATATTAAGTTCATTAATAATGGTTCTGCTATTTTGATGTTGATCATGACAAGACATTACGAGTTCTGCAGCATGGAGGGGTAAAGCCTGACTATGACCAAGACAACCCAACATCATGACAAAACATTGCCAGTTCTGCAACATGGAGAGATAAAGCCCTGACTATGACAAGACAACCCAACATCATGACAAGACATTACCAGATCTGCAGCATGGAGGTGTAAAGCCTGACTATGACCAAGACAACCCAACATCATGACAAGACATTACGAGTTCTGCAGCATGGAGGGGTAAAGCCTGACTATGACCAAGACAACCCAACATCATGACAAGAAATTACCAGTTCTGCAACATGGAGAGATAAAGCCCTGACTATGACAAGACAACCCAACATCATGACAAGACATTACCAGTTCTGCAGCATGGAGGTGTAAAGCCTGACTATGACCAAGACAACTCAACATCATGACAAGACATTACCAGTTCTGCAGCATGGAGGTGTAAAGCCTATGACCAAGACAACCCAACATCATGACAAGACATTGCCAGTTCTGCAGCATGGAGGGATAAAGCCTGACTATGACCAAGACAAACCAACTTTGAATAGCAGCTCAGGTGCTGGAACAACTTGGAGGTCAAGAAGGATATGCAGTGCTGGCTTACTGACTCCAGGGTGTACCTCTCAACTGTCCAGAATTTTGCAGAATGTTCAGATTTTTGCCTGATATTTTTGGGCTGTTCCTCCTAAAATGTATGGCTTTTTGACAAATAATTAGTGGATGAGGTCCATAAATAATGGTAGACATTTGAGTTTCAGACTTTATATCCTACAGAAAATGCATGTGAATGCAAAATCTGTTATTATAGCCACTTTCTAAATCTGTAAGTGCAATATGTAAAATCTCTCTTTGCTCCCCTCTTATTTTTTGTCTTTGTCCACGAATATGTTAAGACGTTTGCTCCAGAGGAAGAGTGTTGTAGTTCCCAAACAACCAGTGTTCCTGAGAAACTGGAGGATTGCACAAATGCCAGTGAACAGGAAAATTTTAGTTTGGCTCCCCAAGCTACTGAAATTCACTCTCAGGAGACATGAGTAGCAAAAAGCACAAGTCAGGGGGAGGATACTGGGGTTCCATGGAGATAAAGCACCTATAGCAACCATCATTGGGGTGTGGCTAGAGCTGGGTTAAGGCTAGGGATAAACACCTCTATAGCTTAAAATGGAGGAAGTTCCTGTCAGCTGCGGTTGAATGAGTATGTCATCTTCAGTGTGGTCTATCTTAAAAGCCAGACTCTCTCAGCTGAGAGGCAATATGGAATAAAAAGATTACATGCTCAATGGGGAGTGATATGTTTTTGAGGGCAGATTTTTTTTAAATAAAGAGATAAAGATACTGACTATTACTGTAGCAGTACCTGGAAGATTAGTGCTATGTAATATATGTAAAAGGGAAATATATGCAAGGATAATCATTGGACCATATGCTGAGAGATTTAATCTCAGTGTAAGTCTCCCATGATCCAAAATGACTTGTTGTCAGTGTAAGTGAGTTACCTCAGTGCAAGGCCTAACTATAAACAGGCTTACTACAGGGCACAGATTCCAAACACCTGCTATCAGTTTGCTCTCAGTGTAAGTGGTCACTTATACTGAGAACAAGTTTTTGGAATTGGGGCCATAGTTTATGCATATATTAGTATGCCATAGTTTATGCATACATTAGTATTATAAAAAGGAAAAAGACATTTGAGGAACTTAAAAATGTTTGCCCTGTTAAATATAGCAATCATTATGGTGGGAGATTTTAAATACAACTTGAGAAAGGAAAGGGAACAATAACACATCATATTAAAATAACAAGACAAGTTATGAGACATGCAGGGTTGAAAAAATAAGAGAAACACAGAAAATGGACATATAAAAGGTGGCTTTTAGAACTGAAATAGATTATGTTGTGTATTCAAAAGATATGAAAAAAATAACAGGTGGCTAGAAGTAGCTGAGTTTTCAGGTCATAGAAACACTATGTGGGCTAGAATAGGGGATGATGAAAAAGTAATAAAAGAATGAAAAGGAATATAGCTATTAACTTGAGAGATTAAATAGAAGACATGAAAAGGGAACATAAGATTTAACAGGAATCAGCAAATGATAATGAGAGTACATTATGAAAACTGGTCAGATTAATGGAACGCTTATAAAAATGCAAGAAAATATTTTTGATTGAAGAAAAAAACTGAAGTAAAAGAATAGAAGAGCATATAATTAAATTATAAAAAGTACATAAAAATAAATAGAACAATTTTGTGATAGAGTCAGAGAAAAAGAAAGAGAGCTGTTTGCAAAAATAGAGAACAAGTTACAGATATTTTGTTTAGACTAAGGGCCCAATTCCAAGACCTTTTCTCAGTGTAAACAACTTACTTCAGTATAAGACTTATCTATAAACAGCCTTACACTGGGCCCAGATTCCAAAACACCTGTTCTCAGTGTAAGTGGTTACATACAAGCCTTTTTGGATCAGGCACAAAGATGATTTTTAAATAAAAAAAAAATGGAGGAAGTTTTACCATTTTTGGAAAAGAGGTAAAAAATAAGAGAAAGAAGAATGGATGCAATGTTTGATGAAGAAGGAAAAATTAAATATAAGCCAAAAGAAATCATGTAAAATATGTAAAAGCTTGTCAGTAGAATGTATGAAAAAAATGTAACACAAGAAGAAGTGTGGATTGTAAAAAGAAAAGTACCCGGAAATGTTACAAATTTTCTAGAAAAAGAGAGTACTATGAGAAAAAGAAAAACTAATAAATGAAGGAAAGAAGAAGCATCGTGGATATGTGGATTAGGTTATGAATGTTATAAAAAGATGAATGGAAGAGAAACATTAATATTCTCTAAAATAGTAAATGAATGGATAGAGACAGGAATAGCAGATGAAGGTATTTTTAGAGTAATTAAGTTTATCTGGGAAAAAAGATGATAGAAAAGATATAAAAAAATTGGAGACCGGGGAAATACAGATTATAAAATCTTTATGAAGATAATAGAAAAAGGTACGCAGAAGGTTTAGGATGAAGTTACAGGTGAAAGGATTTTCAGAATCAAGAGAAGAGAGAGGGGGTGAAGAAAATGTTAATAATAGTAAATGAAATAATGGATATGATTTTGAAAGAAAATAAGGAAGTCTAGTGATGTGATGTGAGAAAAGTTTTTGACATAGTTAGTCATGAAGTGATATTTAAGATTCTAGAGACATGGGGAAAGAGAAAAAAATGAATGGTATAAAAATGTGCTATGAAATGTCATTGGTGGAAGCTTTGGTAATGGATGGAGTAAAGGAAAGAAAAATTAGGAATGGACTTAACAAGGATGTTCACTAAGAATGTTTTTGTTTTGTACTGGTAATAAACGCAGTAATTCAAATATGTATGTGTGAAATGAAAAAAGCAAAATGGGAGATGGGAAAAGGATTTGTCTGTTACATGCAGACAATTTAGTGATGCTGGAAACAAAATCATATATGGATAACTGAAGCTGTGGCACAAGTGAAGAATTATTAAAGAAAGCTGGGTTACAGTTAAATAAGGTGAAAAACAAGGGTCTTGTGAAACAAAGAAAATAAGTGAAATATATTATTCCAGGAAGGGAGGAAACAAGCACATTCATGTAAAATATGGAAAGTTGTTGTTGTTTGTCTTTCGGCTTTTCCTGGTTAGGGGTCGCCACAGCAGTACTCCGGTCTGTTAATGACTGGCAGTAGATTTACACGAACACCGAGGTGCCAGCTTGACATCCAGCCTTCAACGAAGGCACACCTATTTACGTATGTCTTTTGAATGCCACCCAACCACGGGGAGGACATGCAGACTCCACACAGAAGGCACTCCCCACACTCCAGCCCAGAATCGAACAGGAGAACCTCTTGCTGTGAGGCAACAATGCTACCGCTGCACCACTGCGGCAATTTTATATGGAAAGTATGAAAATGCAATAGATCAGTTGAAAGTAATGCTGGAAAAATGTTAAAAAAATGCTGTAGCATTGCAGAAATTTTAATCTATCTTTTAAAAAAATGCGTATATGATAAATACATACATATTTTGAAAATTGTCATATATAGGGGACATACATGGTGCCAGCTAAAATAGAGAATGAGATGCTAGAAATATTTGGGGTAAATGGTTGAATACATGGGAAAAAATGGGTGTTGTAGAATAAGAAGTAAGAAGGGGATTTGAATCTAAAAAGTCCTATAGTACAATGAGCATCCATGCATTTTTGGAGCGTAATAAAGGAGAAAGAGAGAGAGAGTTACAATGATATAGAAAATGTTATAATTAAGGTATAAATAATTATGGAAATATGAGGGAGGGAGAAGAAGTGGTAAACAATAAATGATGGAAGGAAAAGAATATGAAAATAAAATCATGGAAGAAGAAAACTAATGAAATTGATTAAAACAAAAATGTATCATATAACAATATTATGGAAAGATACTATATGGTATATCCTTAGAATGAATTAAAAGAAGATGTATAAATGCTATAACGGACAGAAGGAAAATGACTGAGAATTTTTATGAAGCAAGGGATTTTCTGTGAAAAATTTGCTTGAATAAGTTACCAGTTAAAAGTAATATAAAATATAAGGTATTGGAAGAAAGAAAATGTGATGAGTGTGATTAGGAAGAAACAACAAAACAGTCCCTGGGATTCAGAAATGTAGAGAGCATAATTACGGCCAGGCCAACACTGTTCACTATGCCAGAGTGATGAGCTCCAAGACTAATTAAGAATGCATTCAGCCGGAAAAGTGTGTTCCTCAGTGTGGCCGCATTGGGGACTGATCACGTAAGACCAAGTTGGAGGTGCAGTAAACATTTAGTGAACATGAACCTGAAACTGCACTCAAAATTTGTAATGCCTGTGAGCTGATCTATTTTGTAACCCAAAGATAAATATATGCAGGGAGGATTCTTGTGGAAGGCAGTAAGGGAAGTATGCCTATTATAGATGGGTAAAGGAGGTAATAAGCCACATAAACAAAAATATAATGTACACAAAGCTATAAAGGGAGGTGGTGACATAATCAGGGATGTAGAAAACAACGAGGAAGGGGGTATGAGGCCTACTCACAGATATCACTCTCAATAATTGAACATAAAAGGGGTAAAACACAAACAGGATAGGTGGAGTACAGAAAAGTAACAAGATTTACTGACAGAACCTGTTATGACTTAAGCAGCATCTGATCAGTGTGCATGTACTATAATTCAAATGTCAGGAAAAAAAATACCTGTACAATCCTGAAGGGATTTAAACCCTCAACTCTTTTCACTGCCACTCTACCAGTCATGTAATGTTCAAGCTAAGCCATGTAAGCCTTCACACTGAAGGGTTCACTGAAGCACATAACAGGTGATTACTGTACATTAGCAGAATAGAAGCAGAAAAGTCAGATAAAGCATACAACCCTGAGGGGTACTAAACATTCATTCCTCTTCATTTGTACTTTGCAAACCACTTAATTTGCAAGCTCAGCCATGGAACCAGTCAGACTAAAGACATAGGCTTTACCCTATTTCATATTTGCACACTGTCTTGCAATGACAATGGCTGCCAAGGCCGCAATACTTAGTGGATGACAGTGACTGGACAGAATTGTTGCTATACAGTGAGAAGTGCTACTGACTGGATATAATTGTTGCTATACATTGAGAAGTGCCATTCCTTGTTGATTGTGCATCAAGGGTGCTCTTCATGACTCATGGTGCACAGTAAAAACACAAAAAGATAAGTGATTTAGAGGCCCTATATGAGCATGTTTATCTATGGCGTGACCATATTAAAGGTTGGAAATGGAAGGATTGGAAAGAGATGTAAAGGAGAAGCAAACAAATCGTAAAAAAATAGGTGAGCAAATAAGGAATTGGCAGGATGGAAGTGAGGGAGGAAGGAAATACTTTTTTCTGGGACAGATGTGTATTTTATATTTATGAAGAGAAGGGTAAGTGGGTAAGGAAGGGAAGTAAAAGGAATGTAAGAGAGTTAGGTTATGTAGCAGGAGAAGGCAGACATAACTGGCAGGGTGTGTGGTAACACACTGAGGGAGGGGGAACACAATAATGAAGGAGACATCAGACAAACAGACAAGGAAATGGTGAGGGGGACTGAATGACTATCAGGCATGGGTATGGACACAAAAGGGTGGGGGAGACCAGGTTGGGGAACAGAATGGGGACTTTGCAGCTGTACTCCCTGCCATTGGAACATTGCTTACCACCCTAGGGATGGTCATCACTGGGCACTGGCTAAGATAATGGAGCCAGTTCTGGACAAAGACATGACTCAATGAGATGCCAAAGAGGCTTCTCCATTTGGTCAGTTTTGGCATCCAACCACTTGTCAGCAATATCTGCTACAATGCCTGCCAGCTGCTGATTGGTAAAAGTGTTGCCACCACTCACACTGCTACCAGTGAGCACATCTGTACCAGCATCTGGTGCAGAACTACCTGAAGCAAGTGCTGCAGGTAGGGCTGGAAGTGTGGAGGCAACTGTGGCAAGCTGGATGCTTCTGATGGTGGTGGTAATGGTGCTTATAGGTTTATAGGTTTATAGATTAGTACTAGGCTAACTGCCCTTGCAAGCCATTTTAAGCCTAGCCAATTATCCCTTGTGAGATTCAAACCCTGCACCTTGTGTTAGTAAGGCAAATGCCTTAACCATTAGGCCACCCTCCCAATCCCTGCTGCTGCAACCTGTTGGGGGCAGAATGGCCTTGCCAGTGGGATGGGTAAACATCACTGTGCTGCTGGAGCATATAACAGTAAAATAAATAGAGAGAAGCAACATAATAAATAAAATAAATGTATGCAGTAAAGAGGATAGAGAGAGGGGGTATACAAATGCAGTCAAAAATGTTCTTACTCTGTTTAGGCTGATACAATTAAACAGAATATACTTGTTGACTCAAACAAGAAAATTATGAATTTAACAGTTCTGCTAGTACATAAAAATGAAGGTGAGGAACTTGAACCAACAGATGTCATCATATGCAGTCTGACAGACAGATGATTAATGTAATGAGCTATTCAGACAGACCAACAAGTGCCTGCAGTCAGAGATGCAATACTGATGTGCACGACTAATATACATACACAAAGAAGACATGTTGCTCAGACATACGTTTTTCAGTCACAAGGTATAGGCTAAGGAACCTTCTTCTCTTTTATATTAAAATATGTTCACTCTACTAATAATGATGTCTTACATATTTGACCTGTGCAATGCTATAGGTATACTAATTAGCCAGAAAAAATAAACATTAAATATTTTTCACAATAACACAACTGTAATTAAGGGAGAGAATGAAGCCACAAACATCCTTACAATGTGAGACAATCTTAATATCCTGACCCAGTTGTCTACCTATACAAAGGATGCATATACAAACACAATAACACTGAAGATCATACTGCTACCTTTGAGCTATGGTAGTAATTACAGAAGTAGAATTGGTGTAAAACCAAGGCATTATGAAGCAAGTGCACTCAAACTGGCAATGTCCTAGATTCTCCAGTCTACTTCTCCGCTGTTGCCTATTTTTTTTATATGTTCAGGGACTATAGACATAAACAGAACACTGTAATATTTGTAGATGGCAGACACTGCTAGTTTAAATGGGCTGTTAACAGTGTTCTGTTTACAGTATATAGGTGGTGCCTGTTCTTTAACTTCCTCCCCCTAACAGCCAAGGAGGTCAGGACTGAGGAGCCACATGTCTCTGTAATGGTGACTGCACTGTACCCCCATGCATGGGATAACAATTGCATGAGTGTCATCATGAGCTAAACTATTCCAGGCTTTAGTCTTATGCTCTGACCCTTTATAGCTCATTTGCATGAGCCTTGGGCTGTAATCCTTATGGAGGTTATAAAGAAATACCTTTGACTGCTCCTCTGCACTCTCAAAGGAGCACTACCTTCCCTCTGCCCAGCCCTGATGTCTCATCTTAAAGAATCTCCAGGAAAAATGGCAGAAAATTGGCACTCAGATGTGTACTGTCTGCTATGCCGGTACCTCATTTTCTCATCCCATGGCAACCTCAGAAAATATAGATACTCTGTGTATTGTAGTTCACAACATCAGTTTAAGGTGCAAAACATTGAAGTCCTCAGTGCCAGTATATACTGTTAAGAAAACATGTTCGAAAGTGACTCCATGTCCAGATGGTTAAATATGGAAAGACAGTTCACTCCCCCAAAAGCATAGGCTGACTGCATGTGCATAGTACTGCACACAGGGACCCAGATGGTTGCACGTGCACAGTACTGCGCACAGGGGCCCAGATGACTGCATGTGCACAGCAGTGCACACAGGGGCCCAGATGACTGCATGTGCACAGTACTGCGCACAGGGGCCCAGATGACTGCATGTGCACAGTACTGCGCACAGGGGCCCAGATGACTGCATGTGCACAGTACTGCGCACAGGGGCCCAGATGGCTGCATGTGCACAGTACTGTGCACAGGGGCCCAGATATGTGCATGGCAACAAGTACACTTCCGCATGATGGTTACCAGTTGGTCTCATTGCACAAACTGAGGGATTCAGAAACAGTAATGAACAGAGCACTAATCAGTATAATCATCATGACCAGCCAGGTGAATCTACAGGATATAAGCATGATGGGAAGCATGGAGCCTGAATGCACTACAGAAGAAAACACTTGAGATAAGAGTTTGATTCCTGCTTCAGATGACTTTGATAAACCATTTTTCTTCAGTCAAATATACCTGCTTTTATAAGGGAAATGTGACTTCTTGCAAATCCATTAATTTTTACTTTGGATCCTTTTAACTGCTATTTAACCTGTAAACTACTAGGGATGTAATTTTGTCAGTGCTTTTAAAAGTGTTGGCCAAAGTGGATCAAGAGGTAGATTGCAATGGTACAGCAATTATTAGCCTGCAGGATTGTTAAGCTGGTTAGGAGACACACTTCTGAGCTCATGGTCAGAGTACTGTTCAGTACAATTTTAGTGCTGTATGCATTGCACATATGTCATTAGCCACAATACTTGTAACAGTGATAGTAAGAGTCACTTGTCCTTGATCACTTGCAATTCTGTTATTGTTTGGTGGGGGGGGTTACGTGCTCAGCAAACCTAAATGCCTGACATTTACTTAAAAAGTTTGGATAGTAATATCTAACTTCAGGCACAAAAACAGTATACTATATGGCTGAAGAGGATACTAGTAGTGTTAGGGTTTGTAAGGGCCATACAGGAACAAGGCTGTTAATTCCACTGTTTTCCATAACACATCAATACCTCCAAAACATGCTAAATAGAAAAAAATGAATGCATCTGCTGGGACATAAGCATCCACATGTAAACCGATTTCTCAGATGCAGAGAATGAGGTGGTACTCCAGGCTCTAAGACTCCATGGCTGATGGCTCTTTAATATGTATGTTGCCTCCCAGCCCTACCATGACTGTGCCTATGCTGAGATTCTAACCTATCTGAATGTGACTGGTGGGCAGGAGCATGGGTATGAAATGATGCTCTGCAGGGCCACTGGTATGATCTGTGGTGCCACACACAGAACAGAAACTATGGTACAGGAATGTAGGTCAACAAGTTGGAGCCATCAATTATACCACCTCCCACAGAGACGGAGGGGCCCTAACCTCTCTGAAAGGGAGTACCACCTCCACAATGTCCCAGAGTGTGGTATGGTGCTGGATGCAGGGAAGAGCTGTACAGGAGCAAAAGATTATCAACTGCAGATGCCCCTGGCATGTACTTCTATGTCAGTGTATCAATACCTGTAAGTCTTCTGTCTCTGTTAATCAATATAAAACTTAATTAAATCTGTATTACTTACAATATACAAGTACATCTGGGATTAAACAGCCACATTCATCTGCACAAAGCAAGGTCATAAGGTATTAGTTTTTATAATGCTTACAGATGTCTGCATCTGCCCCTAACATTCATGGGCAGAGAGGGCCACATGGGGGTGTTAATGATGCTCACTGGAGACATAGTTACTTCCCTCTCCCTGTGATTGCTGTGTCAGTGGCCATATCCTAACATACGTGCAGGGCCATCATGGAGGCACAGGGTAGTTCCATCACAGCCGTGGTGGAGATAGTGAGGGTGATGCAGACTGCACATGATGAACTGTGGGAGTGTGCCCTGTATGTGCAATTCCTTGGATAGACTGAATCGTGCAATGTTTTCTCTGGCTTGCCTTCCATGGGCAAGGAGCTATCCACAGATGTTAGCCAATGTGGCCAGGGATCAGTGAGATCCCACTCCTGTAGCGAATAGCACTTCCATAGCAACATCAATTGTTGAGATGTCTGCTCCTAGAAGAGGCTAGCCTCATGGTCTTGGCAGTTGTCATGCTGGCACATCCCCTAGCAAATGTCACTCAAGGTCACACAGCCCACCAGCATCTTGTCAGGATCATGGTACATCCAGTGCAACTCCTGGCACAGTCAGCTCTTTTGGGCAGGGGCACACATAGGATGCTGAACCTTCTACTTTGCATGTCCTGGACCTGTCCAGAAGACCAAGATGCAGTCCTGCAACTACTACTGAGTCTATGTGCCTGCAGATCCAGATTCATACCACTACAGCCGCAGCACATCACACACCTCCACTGACCCTTGCCATACTCAACATTAACTCCTCATCCACCCACCCACTCCACACTGGTACTTACATTTCACATAAACGCAATATATTTATAGCTATCTTTGTGACTCTAAGCTTGGACAGTTCCTGATGTAAATGACTTTACACAAACAATAAGTTGGGTTTCTTTAGTTGGATCAAAATATGGCAAGACAAGACTTGATCTAAAACTAATCTAAACCGTCTTCTAATTTTCGTAATGCTATAGCATAACTCTCATATCAAACATAAGGAGTTGTCTCTTATTGTAAGTTTCCCAGTGGCTTATTGATAATAGAATATTATGCCATGCCTAAAAAACTCCTAATGACTATAAGATCTCTGTGAGGTTATGCATTCTTAAATTCCTCAGCCTTGGGTCTGGTGGGGTGCCTTTTTTCCAAGAAAATAAGATCATAAAATACTTTTTTGTTTGTTGAATTCACAGTTCTCCATGTTCAGAGTGGTTTTGTAGTTTTTCAAATACTATTATTGTCATGAATAATGTTTCTGACATTTGGTATACCCTCTAAATCTTTGACACCAAAAGTTAGATATTCACACCTTCTGAAGTCAAGGTGTATTGTAAATGCTGTGATGCTTCTGTCGTCAGGGTGAAGCTGCAGCTGTTATATAATGACCTTGAGTCTGCTTTGCACATTAACAACATTCATATCAATCAAGTAAAGAATTGTGCTGCCCAGTGTAGGTCTCAGATGTCTTTCCCTACAAATGGTTGCACCTTCCATCTTCATCTTCAAACAGTCTGACTTCTACTGTACTTTTAAGAATTGATAAATATGATTATTGGTGATGGCCATGGGGTTGTCCTACTCACTTTTTCTATTATATATGCATCTTTTAATTTTAACACCTCTATTCCTTCCTTCTACCTGAAGTAAGAGTATATTTATTTAGGGTTAGTATATAATCTCTATTGTGCTATCTATCTGCATTTTCACTTGGAAGTTTTCAACTTTTCCTCTGACATTAAACATGTCTTCATATTTTTCATTTAGAGTGTCTGCCACTGATTTCTCTCTGTTGCTTAATTATCCTGAAAAAGCCTAACTTTCTGCATTTATACTACTTAAAAGTGATCTTCCAACTGATTTAATTATATATATTTTAGAATACTTGTTTGCTAAAATGACTACCTCAAACATTCCCTTTACTATTAATGAGTCTTTACAATTGAAAAGGAAGCTTTTTGCACATAGGTACTCAAAACTAATATTAGATGTGTGTTAAATAGCGAAAATTCTTTTAGTAATGATATTTACTGATATCCCTGTGACTATAATTTCTGACAGGGAACCATTTGTATGCAAACTTTATCCTTGGCTGAGCTGTATCAATGACATTTATGATGTTATTCATAGTTACCTGGAATATTCATATTCCTGATCTGTCCTTGAGGTGTGTGTTAATTTTTAACCTCGTTTATTTTATCCCCGTGTAACTCTGACTAACACTTTATACTATCTAAACAAGTATCCTTTGCTTTTGTGTGTTTGCTCCTTGCCACCTGGCAGATTATTATTTTAACACAGAAAAGAAGCTGTCTTCCTTTTTTGGATAGTCACTGTGACAAAATCTCCATCCACAGTTTCTGTGTTCAGAATTGTTTTACGATTTTCGCACCACGGATTCTACTTATGCAGAATGTTCTTTATGTGTGCGTTTTACCCCAGTTCTTACACTTATACTGTTATGTGCATTTCTTTATTGGTTTGTTATGTTATTGTTAGTGCACATACTTTATCTGCTTTGTTTGTTGTACTTCTTTGAGTTTTCATAATCGAGCAAATCTGTAAATGTAGGGTCTGGTTCTAAGGGAGCTTTTCTCCTTAATTTTGCTGCAGATAAACTCTGTATTATTTGAGTTTTGATTTCACTGTCCATTTCCATTAATCTGTAGTTCTTGGACAGTACCATCTGGTAGTTGGCACAGAGGGTTAAGGCTGTGAGCTGCAGTTCCTGCGGCACAGGATGCAGGGCTTATGTCCCTTAACCCTCATTTGCCTGCTGTGCGACCTTAAGCAAGTCACTTAACCAGATAGTGCTCCTGGGTTACCCTTGGAAAGACAGTGTGTTGTCCAGTAGGCCTACCTGATTAACAAATGGGTACTAATGCTGCTGTTGTTATTATTATTATTATTATTATTACCCTTAATTTAACTTGACATATATCCAGTTTTTCAGTGATCTCTTACACTGACATTTTGAACTTGTATATCTTAAACAAGGATTTTTTTTCTTAGGTTCAAAATGATTTGTGAGCTTAATTTCTGCATCTTAATAGTTACCTGCTCGAAACGTCTAAATGTGTAATGCACATCATTAACTTGCTAGACATGTATATTATTATGGCTTTTAAACCCATGTCTCTTGGGACATTATTAGCACTGTTACCACTTTCAACACACAGCACCCATTTGTGCTATTTCTGAACCAGTGAAATTTGTCCCCAGCCCGTGTCAAATGTTAGCAGGGTTGCTTGAGCATATAGGTGGTACCTCTTAATTCAATCATAATCCATTCTGGAACAGTGGTTGAATTGCAAAATGGTTGAATTGCGAGACACTATTTCCCATACAAAATGTATGTAAAATGGTTTAACTCATTCTGGCCCAAACAAATTAAAAAATATACTAAAAAATGTTTTAAAAAATGTAGCTCACCATGATTTGAAGTGTAGAACATCTTTTAACTGAAGAAGAGGAGGAGGAGGGATGGAGGAGGAATGGAGGACTACTGTAGTCCTAAAATTATGGCTCACATGTCACATACACACTTATGTGATGTTAAATCCATCTAAGAATTCAGGCTAACATGTTTCTTGCCCAGCTAAAAATGCATGTTCATTACATCATTGTGCAATAGTAGTTATGAAATGAATATCTGTTGTCTCTGATTATGATTAATGTTTTATTTAGTTTGCTTTAATGTGATATAAATTATAACTTAAAACATCTTACAACAGTTTTGATCTACACCCCCAAAAGAAATAGTAACATTACAACTTAAAACATCTTACAACAGTTTGCTATCTACACCCCCGAAATAAATAACACACAATACAGTGTATACTGGTGTGTCTGTTTTTTTAATCCCCCTCCAGTACTTTGCACAGTGGCTCCCCTACTTGGCTGATTCATTCAGGTGAGTCGGCATCATACACTTGTGCCCATTCTCTCTCTCTGCTCAGCCTCACCAGTGTCCATGACAAAAACTGAACATGTCACCATATCTACACTATTTACAGAGTAAACTTAGTCTTTAGTTGTTGGAAGTGGGAGTCTTCTTCACCCTGTCCTGTCTGTTCCCTTTTTTGCAGGTGTAGGTGAAAAATATTTGTCCAGGGTGACTTGTCTCTCCCTCTTTTTCAGGATGGTCTTGAAGTGGAACATGATTGTTTTGTTAAACAAGTCTATCATCCTGTTGACGTCACCTGTGTTGGGGTACCACTCTAAGACTGTAGCCTGCACTTTCTTCCAGTTGGATAAAAGTTCTTTAATGCAAACTGTTGGAATAGGTCCCTTTTCCCTGGTGTCCTCATCTTCAGAAGAGGTTTCCCTTTCTTTTTCCTTTGAACTACTCATTGCAAAGTGTGGTAAGTTCCTCCATTTGAGCTCATCATCATGGTCTTGCAGCAGTTCCTCCACATCCGCCTCATCTACCTCCCCTACGTCCAGGTGCTCTGCTGTGGAAACGATGTCCTGCAGCACCTTAAGCTGCTTCATCCACAATTTCTCCCTGGGAAAAGGAAGGAACCAGTTTCCTCCAGGCTTCACGAAGGGCTTTCTGTAACACTCCATCCCAGGCACTGGGTCGCATCAAAGAGTCATGAGAAGAGTGCTTTTATGTAGAGCTTCTTGAAGCAGGCATTGATTATTGGTCCATAGGTTGAATGAGAGAAGTTGTGATGGGAGGTAGGAACTAAACCTTGATGAAATTATAGTCTATCTGAAGAATTTCCTCTAACTCTCATGGGTGGGCAGAGGTATTATCCAGAAGCAGAAGAGCTTTCATTTGCAAATTGTTCTCTGTCAGATACAGTGGAAATAAAAAGTGTACATATCCCTGCTAAAATGCCAGGGTTTGTAATATAAAAAAATGGGACCACAATAAATCATTTCAAAACTTTTCCCACCTTTAATGTGACCTATAACCTGTACAACTCATTTAAAAAACAAAAAATCTGTTAGTGGAAAAATATAAAAAATAAAAAACATACAATAAGCTGGTTGTATAAGTGTGCACACCTTAAACTAATACTTTGTTGAAGCATCTTTTGATTTAATTACAGCATTCAGTCTTCTTGGGTACACACCTGCCATCAATTAAAGAGACTCTGATTAAACCCAAATAAAGTTCAGCTGTCCTAGTAGGAGTTTCCTGACATTTACTCAGTTGCCTGCTACAGCAAAAGCCATAGTTCACAGAGAGCTTACAAAGCATCAAAGGGATCTCATTCTTGAAAGGTATCAGTCAGGAGAAGGGTATAAAAAAATTTTAACAGCATTGGATATACCATGGAACACAATGAAGACAGTCATCAAAAAGTGGAGAAAATATGGGACAACAGTGACATTGCAAAGAACTGGATGTCCCTCCAAAATTGACGATAAGACAAGACAAAAACTGGTCAGGGAGGCTCCCAAGATACCTACAGCAACACTGAAGGAGCTGCATGAATTTCTGGTAAGTACTGGTTGTGTACTACATGTGACAACAATCTCCTATATTCTCCATATGTCTGGACTATGGGGTAGGGTTGCAAGACAGAAGCCTTTTCTTACACAGATAAACATCCAGGCCCAGCTACAATTTGCAAAACAATACATCAAGTCTCTCAAAAGCATGTGGGAAAATGTGTTATGGTCTGATGAGTCCAAGGATGAACATTTTGGCCACAATTCCAAAAGGTACATGTGGCACAAAAACAACACTTTGCATCACCAAAAGAACACCATCCCCACGGTGAAGCATGGTGGTGGCAGTATCGTGCTTTGGGGTTGCTTTTCTTCAGTGAGAACTGGGGCCTTAGTCAAGGTGGAGGGAATTATGAACAGTTCCAAATACCAGTCACTTTTGGCCCAAAACCTTCAGGTGTCTGCTAGAAAGATGAAGATGAAGAGAAATTTCACCTTTCAACACGACAATGACCCCAGCCATACATCCAAATCAACAAAAGAATGGCTTCACCAGAAGAAAATTAAAG
This sequence comes from Protopterus annectens, assembly GCF_019279795.1. NCBI lineage: Eukaryota > Metazoa > Chordata > Ceratodontiformes > Protopteridae > Protopterus > Protopterus annectens. The sequence continues at coordinate 112,869,064 of NC_056744.1, forward strand.
TTTTGGAATGGTCCAGTTAGAGCCCAGACCTAAATCCAATAGAAAATCTGTGGGGTGACCTAAAGAGGGCTGTGCACAAGAGATGCCCTTGCAATACCTCCTTTACAGAAACTGTACAGTCTCTCGCAAATTTGTTACCTCTTGTTACCCCAACTCTCCCATTCTCCTTGACTAGCAAACCCCCTACCTTTCAACTAAATCCAATCTCTACATTTTTCATCCACACCTTACTAACAAAACTTAAACCATGTAACCCATCCACTGATCTCTTACCAGCGGAATACCTGCAAATTGCAGCTAAAGTTCTCTCCTATCATATTTCCATACTAATCAATAGAACTATTACTGAAGGTTCTATCCCATCTCTCTGGAAAATCTCACACATAATTCCTCTTCATAAGGGTGGTAACTCAACAGAAATATCTAACTATCGCCCCATAGCCCTGCTCTCCCCTCTAGCCAAAATAATGGAAAAATGTATACACCGCCAACTACTTGATCACCTTCTCCTACATAACCTTCTAGCACACTGTCAACATGGTTTTAGGCCATATCACAGTACTACTACTGCCCTACTATCCTTCACTGATTGCATCTACAAGCACCGTAACAATAATAGGCTTTCTACTGCTCTGTTTATAGACCTATCAAAAGCCTTTGATATGGTGAACCATCAATTACTACTACAAATACTAGAACAATACCTGCTCAACACAAAGACATTACAGTGGTTCAAGTCCTACCTAGAAAACAGACAGCAAGCTGTTCTCTGTGACAACAACCTCTCTACTCTTCTTCCTATTACTCTTGGGGTCCCGCAAGGCTCCATCCCGGGACCTCTCCTCTTCTCTATCTTTATCAACAACCTACAACTAAATATTCCACAATCTACCTGCATACAATATGCAGATGATTCCACATTAGTGTGTTCTGCCACCTCATCAGCTGAGCTCCAATCTATCACCCAGTCAGTATTTACCTCAGTTGAAAAATGTTTTTTGCAACGTTGCCTCCTATTAAACACCAAAAAAAACAAGTTACTTGTTTTCACTCCTACGCAGAAGTCCCCTCCAATATATCTAACAGTCAAATCCAGCAATGGTACTATAATTACACCTGATCAAACCACCAAGCTCTTAGGAGTAACAATAGATCACAATCTCAACGTTGACACACATATTAGCACTACAATTAAAACTGTTAACAGAAAACTGGACTCACTGTACAAGATAAAGTTCTTCCTCACCCCTGAAGCCAAAACCACCATTGCCCATACTCACCTGATGTCTACTCCACTCTATGCTTCATCTATCTATACAAATCTTTCCAAAACTAACCTAAACAAACTAGAAACCTCCTACAACAACATTGCCACATTTGCTACATGTTCACCTTATAGAAACCATCACTGTTTAAACCTCAAACAACTAGGCTGGCTTGAACTCCAAAACCAGCTACTATTTCAGCAATTTACAATTACCCACAAGATTCTCTTTCACACCGATAGGACTCCTATTCTTTGTAGTATTGCCACTCCTTATAGAAATCTTACTACCCTACGCTCAGCAAATAAATTACAAATATCCACCCAGAAATCCCTTAATAAACCTGGGGACTCCCTCTTTTCAAATTATGTGGGTAAGAGTTGGAACAAACTCCCCAGCAACCTACAATTACTTTCATCCTTATCACTTTTCAAACATCAGCTAAAACTACACCTTAAAGAACATTGGTTATGCCCATGTACTAACCCAGATTAACACCAGCCATCCATCATACTTCCTTTAACCCTCCCCCCCTCTACTACCCACTAGGGCACAAACACATCCTATTCATAGTTAATGTTGTAGTTTTTCTTATTTCCTTCCAACTTCATTAAACATACTCTTCACTTTTCTAAAATCCCTCACCTCTTCCTGATATTGTTCTATGTCAATGTTAACTCCTATGCTACCTACGACATTTCACACTTCCTGATATTGTTCTATGTCAGTGTTAATACTTGTGCTACCTATGACATTTCACACAAACCTTGTCTACCGTAACAATTAGATAGTACTTTTCACCCCCTCCACTCTTTTTTTGTCCAACTATTGCCAAACGTTATACCTCTTGTATATACTACTCATAATACTGCTCAAACACTCTCACTTATCTTTCTCTTTTGTTGTTTGTCCTTCTTTACTAACCTAAACCTTCTTTGATTTAAATTTCTTTTGACCATTTTAATCTTTGCTGTTTGAAGCTATTTGAGTACATTAGACTACACCCATTAGCTGTAAACTGCATTAATTCTTTGTAATAATTTACTGTTTACAATTTATTTTCATTTGTACTCATTACATTACCTTAATGTTGGAGCGTATCTCCCCGGGCCTCTACTGAAAATGGACATGTATCCGGTTAGACTAGCCCGGTCAACAAATGTAAAATAAAATAAACAAATAAATAAATAATCTGACAGATTTGGAGTGCTTTTGCAAGGAAGAGTGGGCAAATATTGCCAAGTCAAGATGTGCCATGCTGATAGACTCCTACCAAAGAAGACTGAATGTTGTAATTAAATCAAAAGGTGCTTCAACAAAGTATTAGTTTAATAGGTTCATAGGTTCATAGGTTCATACTAGGCTATCTGCCCTGGGCATTTATAAGCCTAGCCAGAGTGTGTGTGGCTTTCACCACCCCTTTGGATGAGAATACTATACCCATTAGTTTGCTGTGCCTCTGTCCAGCAGTGATACAGAGATGATTCCCGGGGTAAACCTACGATCTCCCATCCACTCGTCAAGATTTCTCTTGAACAGAGTCAGTGAGGGGCTCTGCCTCACATGGACTGGGATTCTGTTCCATAGTGTAGGGAGTCTCTGGGTGATGAATCTGTCCCTCCAGCACGTCCTATTTATATCCGTGTTGAGGTTTAAGTCTCTTACTCTCGTGGCTCTGGTGGATTTGGATTTTTTGAGGTGGAGCATGTCCATTAATTCCGGGTTGGACATGGCCTTGTATGTCAGGCACAGATCACCTCTGAGCAGACGGTATGCGACTGAATAGAGCTGGATTTTCTTCAGTCGGGCATCGTATGACATATGTTTGAGCCCCTTTATCCTTTTGGTGAGAAACTTTTGGGGTCTTTCCAACTGCTGCAGGTGTCGGGTAAGGTACATTCCGAATGGGACGTTGTACTCAATCATTGGTCTGATAAGTGAAGAGTACAGGGGTACAATGACCTCTCCTGATCTGGATGTGAATCCCTTCATGATCAGGCGGGCAATGTAGAAGGTCTTCCTAACCACTTTGGCAATGTGAGAGTCAAAAGAGAGGTTACTGTCAACTTGGGTCCCCAGGTCCCTGATAACTTCTTCCATGTTTAATGGATTACCACCTATGTGGTAATTAGGGGTTACCTTGTTTTTCCCAAAGGGTATGACTATACATTTTTTGGCATTTAGCTTAAGGCCATGGCTCTGGCACCAGTTATCCATTTCTATGAGACCTTTCTGGAGGATGTCTGTGTCTGATGGAGTGTCAATTATGGTGCCCAGTTTGCAGTCATCTGCAAATTTTGTCAGCCACAATCCCCCTATGTTTGCCTGCACTTCAGAAAAATAAATGCCGAACAAGAGGGGCCCAGGACTGAGCCCTGTGGGACACCGCCGTGACCGGCTTAGAGTCTGACATGGCACCAGCAACTCTAACCCTGTGTGTTCTGTCCTTGAGCCAGTTTGCAACCCATCTTGTGACATATGGGTTTACATCTAAGCTGGTGAGCTTTTCTATGATGCCCGAGTGGGGTATTGTGTCGAACGCTTTTGCTAGGTCAAGGTAGGCTGTGTGAACTGCCTTACCCTCATCAATGGCCTTAGTGACTGTTTAGAAAAAGTCGACCAAGTTCAAGAGGCAGGATCTGCCCTTGACAAAGCCAAATTGGGTAGGATCCAGTGTCTGTAGGTCCCCAATGTCTTTATTTATGAGTTCCATTATGATCCTCTCCATAGCTTTGCAGACAAGGCTCGTCAAGCTTATGGGGTGGTAATTTCCAGGGTCCGTAGAAGCACCGCCTTTGTGGAGTGGGACCACAGTTGCCGTACGCCATTCTTTGGGGTACGTATCCTGTAAGTAAGGCTAAGATTAAACAGCAGCCTTATGTGTGGGTTTAGTTCCTCATTGAGTTCGTGTAGCACACAGCCGGGGACACCGTCCGGTCCCATTGATGCTGTGTTTTTTGCTTTAGAGAGAGCAGCTCTCACCTGGGCATCCGAGATGTTTGGGAGGCTAGACTCTGGTGGGATAGATATTTCTCCTTTGGGGGGTGGGGGGGGGAGAAATTTGCACTGAACCTGTCTGCCAGTATGTTGGCAATGTCTGTGGGTTCAGTGATTTTTTTATCATTTTGGACTAATTCTGAGCATATCTGGGAGTTTCCACCCAGGTTTCTAACATAGCTAAAGAAGGCTTTATGATTGTCTTTTATGTCATTAGCGATTTTTCTCTCAAAGTTGGCCTTGGATGATTTTATGAGTGATCGTAGTTTTTTGCTAGTATTGATCAGAGATGCCTTCCCTTTTAGGGATTTTGCTCTGTCATGTAGTAGCTTTCTCCTCTTGTTGTAGAGTTTGTTTATGGCTGGGGTCCACCAGACCGGGCGCCTGCCTTTGGTGGAAAGGGTCTTGATTTTATTAGGGATTGCTTGATCCATACATTCCTGGAGGTGCTCGTAGAAGGCATTTGTAAGGGTTTCAGCAGTGTGGGTTGTGGTTTCCACTGGCCCAGGGGCCTTGAAGGATACCACTCCAGTCTTAAGAAGTGTAAAGTTTGCTTTTGAGAAGTTCTTCACTGTGGTCTTTTTTGCTGGGGGTGGGGGCGGGATGTGGATCTCCAGTGAGATTAATTTATGGTCTGATCTCACCAATGAGGGATATACTTCCGGTGTGGAGCATTTTGTCCCCATGTTTGTGATGATCAGGTCTAGTATATTTTCTCCTCTTGTGGGAATGGTGACTAGTTGTTCCATAGCATTTGAGTTTATGAACTCAAGGAACCTTTGGGCTAGGGTGTTGGGGCTTGAGTAATGTTCCCAGTCTATGTTTGGGTAGTTGAAGTCACCCAATATGATGGTGTTTGGAGAGACATTCATACTCTCCAGTGTCTTCAGGAAGGCTGTGTGGGTTTCCTGAGTTTGAGAAGGTGGTCTGTAGCATGTTACAAACTGTAGGGCAGTTTTACCTATGGTTAATTGCACCTGAATGGTCTCCGATGCTTCGTGCGTTGCCACTAACCTGGAAGTGTGGGTATCCTTTATGAATATGGATACTCCCCCTCCTTTTGTGGTTCGGTCCGGATTTTGGGGCCGGAACGCATGATATGAGGTATAACCTGATAGTGCTGGGGTGCTCTCAGGAGCCTTGAACCAGGTTTCAGTCACAGCACAGACATCGATGTTCTCCATACTGAGGAGGGCTTCGAGGGCGTGCATCTTGAGGTTTAGACTTCTGGCATTGAGCAGTATTACCCTTAGTTTTTCTCCATTTTTGTTTTCTAGGGCGGTAGGTTTATCATTTGAGCCTTGCCTAAAAAAGGCACTATGGGGGCGGCAAGAGCCTTTGCCAATATCCGGAAGACCAGGGGTGACAGGTGCAAGCCGTCCCTTGCGAAGCAGCGTGGCTTGTCAAGCATGTCATCCCAGGCAGACAGACATTGGATCCCCTTAGAATGACACCAGTAATTAAGCCAATTATTAAAGCTGATCATTTTGTCTCTGTATTGTGGCATCATTCTTGGTGAGGGTAGGATACTGCTCAGGGTCAGGGTCATACCGGCCTGGGCTACATAATCTGAGAGCTCCTCTATGTCTCTTTTCATGTAGTCCAGGGAGGTACGTCTCAGGTCGTTCACACCGGCATGGACAATGACTGATTCATACTTGTACTTTCTGTGGAGTGACCTGAGTGCTTGTGTTATGTGGCGGATTCTAGCGCCTGACAGGCAGCTTACTGTGATCTTTTCCTTGTTCAGTCTGGTGAGTGGGACGTCAGTGTGTCTGACTATGGAGTCACCTATAACAAGTGTGTCTGGCAGATTGTCAGGGTGTGCACACTTATGCAACCAGCTTATTGTACGTATTTTATTTTTTATATTTTTTCCCCTAACATATTTGTTTGTTTTTCAATTGAATTGTACAGGTTATAGGTCACATTAAAGGTGAGAAAAGTTTTGAAATTATTTATTGTGGTCTCATATTTTTATATCACAAAAAACTGGAATTTTAACAGGGGTGTGTAAACTTTTTATATCCACTGTACTTCTTGACACTTGGAGCAAACTCCTCGAAAATCCAGTCCTTGAAAAATGACTGACCTACCCAAGCTTTGGTGTTTGATTTCCACATTACAGGTAGTTTTGATTTTATAATCTTTTTTCCAAAGCATCTTGGGTTTTCTGAGTAATACACCAGCAGAGGTTTCAGCTTGAAGTCTGCACTGGTGTTTGCTGTCAGGAGGAGTGTGAACATATCTTTCAAGGGCTTGTGACCTGGAATCCTAGCTTCTTCTTGTGTTATGTTAAGTCCTATGTGGCAATCTCTTCCAAAAAAGCCCTGTTTCATCACAATTAAAAATCTGTTCTGGCAGATAGCCTTCTCGCTCTATCAATTCTTCAAATGCCTTGACAAATTTCTGTGCACCTTCTTTGTCAGCACTAGCTGCGTCTCCTTGTCTCAGAACACTGTGGATGCCACTTTTTTAAATCTGTGGAATCATCCCCTACTTGCTTTAAATTTCTCTGTTGGCTGTGAGCTAGTTCCTGGAGTCTTTTTTTTCTTTTTTTAGGTCTTCAAACATAAGCTTAGCTTTCTCACAGATCATGGTTTGAGTTATTGGATCTCCCTTCATCTGCCTCTACTGGATCCAAAAATGAAGCATCTTCTTCATATCTTCATGAATTGTTTTTGCTACTTACGTATTATCACAACCAGATTTCCAAAGTGCGATAATTCCTCATGTTTCTGTGGACACATGCTGCTTAACCAAAATGGGCTCTGTGAAGAAGTTAATCATACTTTGTAATGGCAGATATGAGGCAGGAACAGGTGAAATGGGTAAAGTTTGTTCTCCCCACATGGGGCGCCTCATCTATGTAGTGAATGCCACAGGACCACTGGCGCTGTACAAATCCTACAGTACACATTACTGATAGTGACTCTTTGTAGAGCATGGGGTTGTGTGGCTACACACAGGTACCCAAAAGGGGTTGGACGGCTTTTTACAGCCAGAAAAGCAAATTTAACAACTGCTGTGTTATACACAGTGAGTACATATCACTGCAGGGTAAAAGTAACTCAAGGACTGCTGTGTGTCAACCTCCGCAAAGACAGCTACATTTTTCACTACATACTGTGCCTTCTGACAGATCGCAGTGTAACATGAGTGGGTGACAACTGATGACATTCCTGCAGATGCTGTTTTAAAAGTAAGGAAGTCAGTTTCTCTTAATAAGCCATGTTCCCGACTGCTTCTCTTGTTAGGAATGTCCTGATTTTCAGGACTTGTAACATTAAGGACAAGTGCAAAGCAGCAGTCAGCAGTACTGGTCGGGGAAAGGATGCTACCAGGCAACAGGAATTTCTCTGTTATTCGTCTTCCTCTGTGAAAGCCAATCCCACAGAGCAGCAGTTCAGACTGTACAGAGCCCTTACTAGGTTAAGTGACATGGTTTCTTCAAAACTATGCCAATTAGGTTCCGTCGGAAATCTGGTTGTGATAATACATAAGTACCTTGTTTTTCTGTGTTTGTCCAAAACCTTTGTTGCTCCTTTTGACACCTTAGCACCCATGATGCTGTCTCTGTTTTTCCAAAATGTTGAGATGGTAGACCTAGGCACACCATACTGTTGTGCTATTCATCCTATTTTACCTCCTGTCTCAGTTTTACCTATGATTTCTTTCTTCTTTTCAATGCCCAGCATATTTTTCCTGCCAGTATCTCTCTTCTTTTCACTCTTCCTTCTTCACCTCACTTAAAAGAAACAACCGCACTATATAAACAACACAGCAACAACAGGAAACAATGAATAACTTTTCAGCCTCCTTTCCAAGTCAAATTGGGAGACGGTGGTTGAATTACAGGATGCCGGTTGGTCAAAAACATGGTTGAATTATGAAATGGTCGAGTTGCAAGGTGATTCATAGGTTCATAGGTAGGTACTGGGCTATCTGCCCGAAGGCATATATTAGCCCAGCCATGTTGTGTAGTATTCACCGCCCCTTTGGTTTGTTTCCTAGGCCCTTGATCTAGCAGCTAGTATCCTTGGCCCCTATCTAGTAGAGCTGTTGGTATGATCCCTGGTGTGAACTTTCTGTTACCCATCCACTCGTCAAGGTTCCTCTTGAAGAGTGATAGTGAGGGGCTCTGTCTTATGTAGATTGGGACTTTGTTCCATAACAAGAGAAGTCTTTGCAAAGGGAATCTATCCCTCCAGCATGTTCTATTCATTGTTGTGCTGAGGTTTATATCCCCAGAGCGTGTAGCTCGAGTAGATTTGGTTTTGCTAAGATGGAGCATGTTCAACAGTTCTGGGTTGGACATGGCTCTGTATGTTTGACAGAGATCGCCTCTGAGGAGGCAGTATGCAACAGAGAAAAGCCTTAGTTTTTTCAATCATGCTGCATAGGGCAACTGTTTGAGGCCAGTAATTCTCTTAGTGAGGTACCTCTGTGGTCTCTCCAGCTGCTGGAGATGCCTGGCCAGGTACATTCCAATTGGTGCATTGTACTCAATAATGGGTCTGATGAGGGATGAATAGAGGAGCACCACTACATCCTTATATCTTGATGTGAACCCTTTCGTGATCAGATGGGTCACATAGAAAGATTTTTTAACCACCTTGGCAACATGGTTATCAAAGGAAAGCTGACTATCTACTTGGGTCCCTAGATCCCTTATTACTTCTTCAGATTTCAGGGGGTTACCTCCTATGTGGTAGTTCACGGGTACTCTGTTTTTTCCACAGGGGATTACTACGCATTTTTTAGCATTTAGCTTGAGAACATGGCTTTGACACCATGCATCAGTCTCATTAAGGCCCTTCTGGAGGATATCCATGTCAGCCGGAGACTTTATTATAGCACCCTGTTTGCAGTCATCTGCAAACTTGGTCAGCCACAGCCCTTCAGTGCTTGCCTGTACTTCTGAGAAGTATATGCCAAACAGGAGGGGCCCCAGTATAGAGCCCTGAGGTACACCGCTCATTACTGGTCTGGATTCGGACATAGATCCAGCTACTCTTACTTTGTGGGATCTGTCTGAGAGCCAGTTTGTGATCCATCTTGTGACGTAAGGGTTTATGCCCAGGTTGGTGAGTTTATCAATAATACCCGAATGGGGAATGGTGTCAAATGCTTTAGCAAGGTCAAGGTAAGCCATGTGTACCTCCTTTCCCTTATCTATAGCTTGAGTAACTGTCTCAAAGAAGTCCACCGGGTTCAGGAGGCATGATCTGCCCTTGATGAAGCCGAACTGTGTGGGGTCAAGTGTTTGGAGGTTCCCAATCTCTCCATTTATGAGTTCCATAATGATTTGCTCCATTGCCTTACAGATCAGACTGGTCAGACTTATTGGTCAGTAGTTCCCAGGGTCGGTTGTGGGCCCACCCTTGTGCAGCGGAACCACCGTTGCTGTGTGCCATTCTATGGGCACATATCCTGTCAAGAGACTGAGACTGAACATGGTATTCAGATGTGGGGTTAATTAATTTTGGAGCTCGCTTATGACACATCCCGGGACACCATCTGGTCCCATGGAGGCAGTGTTTTTAGCTTTAGATAGAGCCTTATTAACCAACGTATCAGTAATAATTGGAGTTACACAATCCCCTGAAATAGTAATTGGCCCTGCAGTTGGTGAGGGGGGGGGGGTTTGCACTGAACCTGTCAGCCAAGATGTTGGCAATGTCAGTGGGGTCAGTGTATTTTGTTCCATTTTGTACTAGTTCAGAACAGACCTGAGTGTTGCCATTTAGGTTTTTGACGTAACCATAGAAGGCCTTATGGTTATCCTTGGCATCCTTGGCAACTTTCTTTTCAAAATTAGCTTTAGTTAACTTGATGAGGGCCTTCAGTTTCTTACTAATGCTGATCAGGGATGATTTTTCTACTTGAGATTTGGCCTTTTTTTGTATAAGTCTCCTCCTTTTATTGTATAGTTTGCTTATGGCCGGGGTCCACCAGACTGGTTTCTTCTTGCTTGAGGAGGGAGTCTTGGTTTTATTTGGGATAGCACGGTCCATGCAATCCTGAAGATGCATATAGAGTGCCTTGGTGTAGGATTCCGCATCCTGTATATCATTATCCTTCTGCAAGGGAATAGTGAAGCTTTCCACTTCGGATGCAAGTAGTTTGAAGTTTGCTTTGGATAGGTTTTTTACGATGGTTTCTTTGACTGGGGGATGTGGAGGGGTGAGGATGTCCAGGGTTATCAGTTTGTGGTCTGATCTGACCAGAGAGGGAGTGATAATGGGTGTGGTACAATGGGCGCCCATATTTGTGATGACTAAATCCAATATGTTGCCCCCTCTAGTGGGAGAACATACCAGTTGTTCAAGGGCATTTGAATTTATAAATTCTATGAACCGCTGGGCATAGGAGTTGGAACTTTGGTAGTTCACCCAGTCTATACCAGGGTAGTTGAAATCACCCAAAATTATGGTGTTGGGTAGGACCTTTATATTTTCCAATGCCTCAAGGAATGCTGAGTGAACATCTTGGGACATGGTGGGTGATCTATAACAGGCTACGACTTGAAATGTGGTTTTGCCTGCTGATAGTTGCGCATGGATGATCTCTGGGGCATCATGCTTTGCCACTAACCTGGAGATGTGGGTATCCTTGATGAATATGGATACACCTCTGCCCTTTGTACTGCGATCCAGTAACTGAGGCCAGAAGGTATGATATGAATTGTAACCTGGTAGTGCTAGGGTGCTCTCTGGAGCCTTGAACCAGGTTTCTGTCACTGCACAAACATCGATTTTCTCCATACTGAGGAGTGCCTCGAGTGCGTGCATTTTGAGGTTGAGACTTCTGGTGTTGAGTAGCATTACCCTTAGTTTTTGGTTACCTGTGCTGGTTACGGTGGTTGGTTTGTCCTTTGAGCCTTGCCTAAAAAAGGCACTATGGGGACGGCAAGAGCATTGGCCAGTATTCGAAAGCCTAGGGGTGACAGGTGCAAACCATCTCTGGCGAAACAGCGAGGCTTGTCTATCATGTCATCCCAGGCAGACAGACACTGGATCCCCTTAGAATGACACCAGAAGCTTAGCCAATTGTTGAGATTGATCATTTTGTCTTTGTATTGTGGTATCATTCTAGGTGAAGGTAGGATGCTACTCAAGGTCAGGGTCATACCAGCTTGGGCTACATGATCAGAGAGCTCCTCAATGTCTCTTTTCATGTAGTCCAGGGAGGTACGCCTTAGATCATTCACACCCACATGTACAATGACAGCGTCATATTTGTACTTGTTCTGGAGTGACCTAAGTGCCTGTGTTATGTGGTGGATCCTAGCACCCGACAGGCAGCTGACAGTAACCTTCTCCTTGTTCAGCCTGGTGAGTGGAACATCTGTGTGCCTTACTATAGAGTCTCCTATTACTAGCGTGTTGGGTATGGTGTTTTGCCTTAGGGGCTGTCATGAGGCACACTGCTGAGGTGAATTATGTGTTTTCTTGCTTGTGTTTGGAGGTGCAGGTTGCTTGCTTGTTTGCTTTGGAGGGCCCTGTTTCTTTTTCAGATTGGTACCTAGTGCCTCCGAAAATGTTTTTGTGTATTTATGTGTATGTTTTGCCAGTGATTGTTTTGTAGATCCATGTGTGACTGGTGGTGTGATGCTAGTGTGTCTCTTCTCCTCTTGACTGTCTGTTACAGTCATGGGTTGAGAGCGCTTAGCCTCCAGTCTGGCTGTGTATTTGCATCTCTCACAAGTGTTTGTGTCTAGAGGTAATAGGAGAGGGTTGTCTGTATACATGAGGCAGTTGTGACATTGCCTCAGGATGCCCAATTCCACCAGATGAACTGGAGAGTACACCTGAAGATAACTTCTGGACATGCTTGGAAAAGTAAATGTCACTTGTCTTGCGGGCAATCGAGGGTCTTATGCTGTATTATAATAGTGCTGTCTAGGAGATTTGGAAAATAATAGTGCTGTCTAGGAGATTTGGACAAGTGCTGATTTGGGTTATGCAAATGCTGCAATAAGAGCAGTTGATTTGAAGCAATTGAGTTGAGGCTTGCCTAGTTCTAAGGGAAAATTTGCAGCGCAGACTTTGTGGAGCCAGGAATAGTATAACCCAGCTAACTGGCGCTGCCCGACGCTGCTCTGTGCGCAAGACCGCGCAGAAAGAGAGTTGCAGGGTTTTAAGAGAGAGAGATCAAGGAGTTTGGAATTGACCCAAAATGGCCAATAAAACTACAGTTTCTAGGCAGTGACCACTCCTACAGGGACAGGCAGGCTACTCAGTGTTAACCACTGCCACTGGTGAACACAGAGACTTCCCTTTAGCCCAAGTAATCACTGGCCTCCAAGAAATTTACAAACAGTTCAGAACAGCAACTCTGTAACTGAACTTTTTTTTTAAATTATAGAAAGTGGGAAAATAGCAAGATTTTTTGTTTTTTGTTTTTGTTTAAGGATAGCAGAGACACACAAGTAGCAAACTAGTCAGAACAGTGCAATAAATGACCCCAACACTTGTGTGCTAGGTCAGAGGCAGGTAAAATGCAATTTTAAGAAAAAACTATTTTAAATTAAGTGCAACACAAAAAATGCAATAAACAGGCTCTAGGTATGTTCTAAATACTGTTTCTAACACATATATCAACTTTTGCAAGCAAGAAAACGCCGAAAAAGTAGGCGGCAATGCAGTTTTTCTAAGAAATAAATCAGAAGAAAATACTTAAAATCTCAAAAGTGGCTCCTTTCTTCTCTCAGCATTTTGAATTGTGAGGTACCACCTGTACATATTTACTATGTGTTTATTATATATTTTTTAATTACCGTTAAAATTATTTGTATTCTCCATGAATGTGGCTTTTGGAATTTGCTATGCAGCTTTATGTGTGAGATATCTTAGTTTAAATTATATGAAACAATGCTGTAGCTTTTTGAAATGATGTATGCCTTTTGCTAGATGGTAGTTTTTAAGTGGACACTTTGTATTTAGACATGTCTAGATTGCTTGCCTTCCTTTTCTGCACATACTGTGTACAGGATATTTCATTTCTGTGTTAGCTCTGATCTTCTAAGAAAACTTGTACTAAGTTTTGAAGTCCTTGAGTTTTCATTTGGTAGTCACTTGTAGTATTTTAATTTTCCACATCACAAGGAAAATATACTGTTATTATGAGCACAGCAGAGGTGCTTACTCTTTCTACTTAATGATAGTGAAGGAGAAGTTCAAAAGGACACCTTAGAAAACTGGTGTGCAGCGGTAGTTTCTGTTAAACTTAAAAGAAGTAAAGTCACAAAAAGAATGATACTCATTTAAAATATGTAAAGGACTGGTTGCTGCAAGATGGCATTCATTCTATAGCTGCTTACAATATTAAATAAATTAAAAATTCTACTTGAGAAAACTCTGGAGAACTCGCTAGAACAGACTTCAGCCAATCAGTAATAAGTTCATAGGAAAGCTGTACCAAGCAAAGTCACAGCTCACAAAACATTAATATTATTGAAAACCTAGTAGTCACTGATGTTTCCTAGCTTTAAAAAACACTAAGTGTATGCTTATTACCAAACCTGGTAAACACTAGATGTTATCTTCAATGTTCTTCAGGCTTTCTTTGAACTATTATGGAACTACAAGCAAAACTAATGTCAACACATCTCAGAGGCTAAAACACACCAAGGCCATTGCCATTAGATCCCTCCAGTGAAACCCGCCAGTGGAATATTAATCATCAGAACCTAGGAATAAACATGAATCAGACATGTTCTTTTACATAACATGTAAAACCACAGGTCAGCAAAGTTCTGGCATAACTGAAAGTGGCCTATGTTATTACTAAAGCTTCTTACCTCTGAAGCCAGATGTTGCATAGCAATTAATCTTCTCATACGTAGAGTAAAATATGGCCTACCCATAATAAGCATGCTATCACCTGCTAACACTAAACTAATACAGACCTTGGAAAATAAAATATGTAGGTTCAGGCATATAACCCAGGTGTAATGACGGCAACAGTGAATACACTCTAACATTTACATTTATGGTGAGTGTACACAGCTGTATGTTTTCTATCTTCCCTACTGTTCCTGAGGGAGGGCTTGAGGTTCAGTCTGTCACTGGCTGTGTAGTAGTATGCCTGACTTCGGATCAGAAGATTGTATGTTGAAGTCCTGCAGTGGTTCTCAGCACAGTCTTGTGGTTTTCCATGTAGCCTAATGGGTATGGCCTACTCTGGATCAGATTGTAGTTCAGTTCACATATTTGCCAGGTCAAACTGTATATATAGTGGCTAATCCTTTCCTTTCCCTTTCTAACCTTTCTTATAGTCCTTCACTATTTAGCAGTAACCTATCCCCCCTCCCACCTCTTATTCTATGCCTCTCATCCTCTCCTACAAACTCTCACTTTAATATCTTACCAAATAAGTAATCAACACCTTCTCATTCAACAACTCTACCTGCTGCTCTACTGTAAAACTCCATAATGACTGCAATTACTCATGTTTCTCTTAATTATGCTATGTAACTTTGTAATTATTGCTTTTTGTCTTGTAATGTAACTTGCTTCAAGGATCCATTTCCCCATACTGTAATGAAATGGAAATTTTTGCTATAGTTGTCAATATCTTCAGGTAACTTTTAATGTTTGTATTTCTATATGCTATGTAACTTGTGTTTTGAGAAGCTTTTCTCCCCGGGCCTCCACTGAAAATGGGCTCTTGAGCCCAGTGGACCTCCCCAGTAAACAAACTGGAAATAAAAAAATAAAATAAAATAAATAAAGGTTCATTCGCTTATCTAACAGCAGAGTGTTTCACTGTATAACAGTTAAGAGGACCAACTGGTTACCTGTATCACCTAGAAGCCTACTCCTTTTTAGCACCGTTACATTTAAGCTTGTCACCTTGTCCTACTGTCCTTTAAAGACCAGCCTTTTTTCACCATGAACAAACATACAGCACAAGAAATTCTGATTCCCACAACTGTACAGGCCCCTATACAAGATACATACAACAAAGATGGCGTTCTCCAAATGCACCCTAGTATGCTGAAACAATATTCCTGAAAGCATTAAGTCGATGCTTAAAATATTGTTTTTTGGGAGTTAGGACAGGGAAGAGGATAACAGCATCTTAGCGTTGGAGTAGTGAGGGTGTCTGCAGCATCATACTTTGCTCATAACAAGCTTTCCTTAGGCTATACCTACCAGTATGCCAACACTATTTTTTCAGTATCCTTTGACAATGAAACATGGCCTATGAAAATGTCCCTTTCCCAGACCCTAAAGCAACATCTCCTCCTTGGTCAACCCCCAGGCCCAACTTGGCAATCATTCCAAGCTATGGTCGCCACCAGGTCTTTGATGAATGATGCACCCAGCCTGGGTTGCCTGGACCATACATATGGCTTCATCTCTCTATGCCACTGGAGATGGCTCTATACAGAGAGTTTGTTAAGATTCCATCTGAAATACTAAGTATAATTTGAAAGCCTTATCATAGCAAGGATATTGGACAGAGACAGTTGAGAGCAAGGCAACTAAGACAATACATAGTCCCCAAAAGAAACCATACAGGGAAAGACTATGAGAGCTTATCATGCACGGCCTTGAAAAAAGAAGG
The DNA here is from genome assembly GCF_019279795.1 of Protopterus annectens. Taxonomy (NCBI): domain Eukaryota; kingdom Metazoa; phylum Chordata; order Ceratodontiformes; family Protopteridae; genus Protopterus; species Protopterus annectens. Next base: position 112,884,903 of record NC_056744.1, read on the forward strand.
CAGTGGTGCATATCACTGGCATAGCTAATATCATCATTAAGAATATAAAGTCTGTCCCTGAAAAAAGAGATGTATGTGCATGACAACAAAATTATATAGAAATGAAGTTAAAAGTGGATGTCTCAAGTGAAACATTAGAAAGAGAAAAAAAGTAAAAAGAAACAAAGATGTCACTGAAAAGAGTGATAAGTAGTTCAAATTCAGCAACTTTGTTAAGCACTCTGAACGAGACCCAAGCCACTTTGGCTGGAAGTAGAAAATGTGACAAAAATAAGCTAGGATCTGCAGTTTAACTAGTAAACCAATAAAGTGGCACAAAAGGTGGACCAGGAAATCCATCCATCCATTCATCCATCCATCCATCCATCCATCCATCCATCCATCCATCCATTCACAGTCCCTTTTTCTCATTCTTGCACGTGGGATCAAGGTGTTACTACAACAGCGATAATCATCTAGAGCCAATGTTCACACCACCAGGTGGCTAATCCTGCCACAGATCTTCTACCATATCACACACACACACACACACACACACGCACGCACGCACGCATGCACACACACACACACACACACACACACACACACACAAACACACACACATTCACACTCACTCCTACATTATTTACCATTTGTTTTACATTCTTGTATTCTAAACAAGACCTGATCTTCCTTTGTGAATGACACAGTTCATTCAAATAATAAGATCAAGTCTACCTCATGACTCTAGTAAAAATCATCTCTTATGATCCTGCAGAAATGGAAGAATAGTACACCACTGGATGGATATAGAATAAACAACAACATTGGGGTGGGGCATATAACATATAACACAATCCCAGAGAAAAGGAGGTAAGGTTATTCCTCCGTTTCTATTGCCTGTAATCTCAGTGTAGTTATATGCTAGTTGGGGGATATAAATCAAAAATAATGCCCCTTTATTAGTGAGTAAGATTTAAAAAGTATTCCAATAACATCAGCCACTATGTCTTTTTTATGGAATTGCTACAGTTTTACTTATTTGTCATTCACATGCTAATTTTGAACAGTGCATTTTTTTTCTAACAGTATTATTAGATTTGTACGAACAGTAGACCAGAATTTAATAATGTGTATTTCAGACAAGTCACATAAACAGTAAGATCAGGCAGAAGAAGCATGCTCCAGCTTGTGACACATTTTCAGTCACTGGCTTGTCTCTCCTACTGTTGTGATTCAGTATTTCCTGAAAAAGCTAACACTTCCTACTAAGGTAACAAGTATCAGATCTCAGACAATCCACAATACATTCTTGCATTTCATCCACAAACATTCTGAACCTTAACTACATCTTTGTATTGAATATATACAGTAGAGAGTCCATTATCCAAACTAATTGGGAGCTACTTTAGTTTGGATAATCAAACATACATTGATCCAGATAAATAACTGCAAAAATCTTGTTTTTTCTGCATGCTTTTCAACCATTCAGTGGTTCCAGTGGACAATAAAGAATATTTTTCACACATGAGCGGCTACAAGCTCAAAAAACCAGCACAAGTGAATAAGTATAATGCTTACATATTCAGACTTTATGAATTTTCCTAGCCAAAAACTTTGGAAGGCTGCGTTCTGATAATTGACATTTCTGATAATCGACGTTTGGATAATCGACTCTCTACTGTATCAAAATGCAGAAACGTACTCCTAAAAATATGCATTTCCTTTCAGTCTCAGCTAAAACCAGCTAAGGGAAGAATTGCACTAAAGCATATCAAAAATCTACCATATGTTTGGTTGCATCATGAAGTGAGCTAAGATTCCCTTTGTTACTGGAACAAAACAGCAACCAACAGCTAAAAATGCGACTATGATTGCATGAGAGCTAGTAACATGGCATACAGTATTAAACCTGTCAACTAGATAGGCAAAAAAAATGGAATAAACAAAAGTGAACTGGACTCTTCTGTTAATACCACATCAGGCTTGGAGAGCATTACTATACATAATAAAACATACAGCCCTAAGGGCATCAGGGCATAGCTGTCAGTGCTGCCTATGTCATTCCAGCAATTTGGATAAAAGTTAAACAAACCTAACTAACTGACCTCCTGGTTACTTTTTGTACGAGTTACTAATATCTTCACTATCACAATATCCCGTTACCAGCACCTAATTCCTCTGCACACGTTGGTATTTTGTAAGCAGTAACAAATATTTCATGTATATACTACTGCAAAGACTGTATACTTATAGTGCATACTGACTGATCCTGGACTGACACTGGCCATGGTTTCTAACTGAACAAGATTTCTACCTGGTTAACAAATCAATGAGTATTTAGAAGCAATTGCAGTGTAGAACCCTTTTGTTTTTCTCTAGTGCTACTATGTACAGTGCAGCTGTCATATCTAACCCACCTTACTGCATGTCCATTCATCAACTCCAAGCTCACAAAGAAGACACAAGTGGAGTAACAGCAGCAGAAATGAGCAAATGTCAGCTTTGTTACAAAGCATAAGGAAACCAATAAACAGTTCAGTATTACATAGGAAACTATCTACAATACACTTTCTGAATAAAGCAATACATCTGCTGTATACTAATTCAGACATCATGGAACCATGTAGAAAAGACAACAGACATTAGTATATTAACTCCCTTTGTCCACAGTCAGCTGACCATAGAGAGTTCTGTTCCAGACAACATCATGGATCATTAAGAAATAGGTCACCTTGGGGAAACACTGTTGATCAAATGGGATATGATAAAATGGATCTTGAGGAAAAGGTAGGACCCTTTTTGTCAGTAGTGCTTTCTGTTTGCATTTTTTATCTGTCTTGGCTATTGGGATGCTGCAGAAAAACACCATTTGACTCAAAACCCCCAATTTATTAACTAACAAAGAAATAAAATGACCATCCTGCAGACATTTACAGGGAAAAGGAAGCCTTACTAATCACCAAGGACCTCTTCTATTGTATTGGCAAAACCCATTATCATCTGGAAGAAGTAAAGAGAATGTCATACAAGTAATTCCATTTTGCTGATTTTTGTTGTGATATAAAAAAGATGAGAATTTTTATCAACTATGTTTTCCTAGTTTTATTCCACAATGCTATCGCTACCACTGATCTATATTACAATAACTCGTTACATTTCAGCCAGCATGTTTAGCACATCTCTTATAAAAAGCAAAGACTCATATGTAGCATGAAGTTTAAACTTAGGAATTAGAAATTATTTACTCTGCTTCTTGAAATGAAGAGTATTTTGCAAGTGTTGCTTTGAGTTTTGCAGAACACTTAGCAACTAGGTTGCTGAACTGCTATAAGATGCACACTGGATGTTTTAAAGGCAGCCTGCTGACAAGTATTAACAAAAAAAAAAAAAAAAACAAAATACAAATGAAATACTGTTTACAAAAATTATGCCCTCTACCTATCAAGAGACAAAATTAGTGAAGAGTGTAAACAAAGCAAAAGCATTTACTCTGTTACTGACCAGTTCAGGCATCTACAATAATGATTTTCTTATAAAGTAAGTAAGCATTTTTCACATCAGAGTACTAAGCCATTGTTAATATTCAGCAAACAATGGGTAGAAAATTGTACTTTTATTTGAAGATATTGCTCACAGGAATCAAAGCGTATAATTACACTCAGAGTATACAAAATTCTTAAAGATACATTCTGTCATTAGTTTTGACAATTGATTTAAAAATGCAGAAACAACGCACTTTTGTAAAATATAGTATCATATTTCTCCGTAATGGTAGTGCAACATTTTCTGATATCTTTTATTCACAGTATTTTGACAAGAGATCCCCATATTGAGATAGGCAGGGTTCCAAAAGTGGCAGTTTCAGCAGGAATCCCCTCCTAGCCTTTGTACACCAGCACTTAAAGAAAGTTTGCAAAAATGCATTTGTTACTTATTTATTATATATTTATTTAGTTTACATTTGTTAACCGGGGGTGTCTGACTGAGCCGAAAAGGCCCTTTTTCAGCAGAGACCCAGGGAGAAAAGCTCCACATAGAAAAATTACAGATACATTTAGATATTTACACATGATCAGTATATACATAAATTACAACAGACATGTTTTTACAGTGGTATGCAGCACATCAACAGTTACAGTGGAGAGAACAAACAAGAAAATATTAATTTAAAAATAAAGGTAATTAATAGATTTGTGGTGTACAGCTGAAATTTGGAACATAGGTAGAATACATACATAGTACACAGGTACAGTACATACATTGTAGATTAGCCAGTGTTTGTGAGTAAGAGTGGAAACTATTATCAAGTACTCTAGGTTTAGTATGTGTACCTTATCCACTTTCACTAGCCTGGGGAGCAGTCATGGCACTGCCAACTTTGCTTGAGATGATGTTACTATATACTATACAATCCCCCTACTATATCCCCTACCACCATAGCTCTAACAAATAGACCTCCTAGCTCACTGCTGGCCTGCCATCAAAACATTAAGAGTATAAATAACAAAACTCAGCACCTGCATGCCCTCTTAGCTATTCATTCCCCGGATATATTATGCCTAACAGAAACGTAGCTGAAGCTTGCCACCAAGGACCATGAAATTCTGTCACCAGGGTATAGTATGTTTCGACTAGACCGTACCACCAGAAAGGGTGGTGGGGTAGCCATACTTTACAAGTCTACCCTATCTGTCAGCATAGACACCCAACAACCACCCCAGTTCAATAATGCTGAAATTCTTATCTCAAAACTACAAATTTAACAAAAACAAAAAGTTAAACATTGTCTGTGTCCACATTCCCCCAGGGAGGAACACAGAAACCTTAGAAGACTTCTTATATTGGTCATCCAATAACCACCCCCAAGAAACAATTGTTCTTGGGGATTTCAACAATGACTGGAACACTTGCTCTTGTGAAACCCCCACAAGCCACATAAACCTCTATGAGTTTACTCAAATCATAACCTCCTCCACCAGGACAGGAAAACCCACTAACAAGGAAAGTAGCCTAGACTGGATACTCATCAATACCCATCTTCAGTCCTATAAATCAAGCACTTTGCCTGATGACCTAAGTGACCACTGTCTCACCTATGTAATCAAGCTCAAGGTATACTGCTCTTACCAACCCACCTATAGAACATTAAGAAACAACAATAATTTTATTCTCACCAAGTTTCAAAATGAACTTAAGGCATACAACTGGTCAGTACTAAAAAGTCTCCCCCTAGATGAAGCAGTAGCATACTTTAACACCAGATTCCTTGCTATTCTTAACTCCCATGCTCCCAGCCACTCTATTAGAACCAAAGTTAATATTGCACCATGGCTTTCTAAAGATACCAAAGCCAAGATTTCACTCAGAAACAAAGCATGGGCCACCTACCGAAAAACAAAAGCCCCACTTGATCAACTAAGATTCAGACAGCTAAGGAATGACACCAAAAAATCCATAACCTTAGACAAAAAGAACCACTGCTACCATCTACTGCAAAAACACCAAAACAAACCTCAAAAGGTCTGGGCAGGAATAAACAAACTACTCCACCCAGGCCAAACCACCACTCCACCCCCCTCAGCTTCCCAGCAAAAATCCCCAGTAGACATTGCTAATAACTTCAACGGCTTCTTCACAGACACTATCCAGTCTCTAGCCATCCAACTCTCTCCCAATGGCTCTAATTCTAATTGAGCCACACCCGGTACCCAAACATACTTTACATTCCAACCTGTTCCTACTCAGCTTATTCATGCCCTACTTAAGAAACTAAAACCCACCACCCTGACTGCCGACCTCTTCCAAGCAGACTATCTGCAAAAGGCTGCTGACACCATAGCATACCCCATCTCTATCTTGATCAACAGAGCTATATGTGAAGCTACTTTACCCACTATATGGAAAATCTCCCATGTCATACCTCTCTATAAAGGAGGCAGTTCCACTGAACTGTCAAACTTTAGACCCATAGCTATTCTGTCACCTCTAGCTAAAATTATAGAGAAGTGTGTACACATACAGCTCACAACCCAGCCACTGGGGATGCACAAGCCAGTACATTTCTTCATGCTGGTCCCAAGCCCGGATAAATGGGGAGGGTTGCGTCAGGAAGGGCAGCCAGTGTAAAACATCTGCCAAATGAGATATGCGGAAACCAATAGAGATTTACATACCAGATTGGTCGAGGTCCGGGTTAACAACGACCGCCACCAGTACTGTTAGCCTACCTGGTGCTGGTGGAAATTGGGCTACTGTTGGCTGAAGGAGGAGAAGGAGAAGAAAAGGGGAGGGTATGCCCAAAGGCAGGAAGAGAGGAGAAAGGTTAGGAGTGTGGTAGTGAGGGTAGGAACTTTGAATGTTGGCAGCATGGCTGGTATAGGGAGATAGCTAGCTGATATGATGGACAGAAGGAAGGTTGATATATTGTGTGTACAAGAGACCAGGTGGAAGGGAAGTAAGGCTAGGTGTATTGGAGGTGGGTTCAAATTGTTCTATCATGATGTGGATGGGAGGAGAAATGGGGTAGGGGTTATCCTGAGGAATGGTATACCAAGAGTGTTTTGGAGGTGAAAAGAGTGCTGGATAGAGTGATGTTTATGAAACTGGAAATTGATGGTGTAATGATGAATGTTGTTAGTGCATATGCTCTGCAAGTTGGGTGTGCGATGGATGAGAAAGAAAAATTTTGGAGTGAGTTGGATGAAGTGGTGATAACTGTACCCAAGGGTGAGAGAGTGGTGATCAGAGCAGATTTCAATGGGCATGTTGGTGAAAGGAACAGAGGGGATGAGGAAGTGATGGGTAGGTATGGTGTTAAGAAAAGGAATGCAGAAGGTCAGATGGTAGTGGATTTTACAAAAAGGATGGACATGGCTATGGTGAATACGTATTTTAACAAGAGGGAGAAGTATAGGGTGACATACAAGAGTGGAGGGAGATGCACACAGGTGGATTATGTCCTATGCAGGAGGGCCAGTTTGAAGGAGAATGGAGACTGTAAAGTGGTGATGGGGAAAGTGTAGTTTGGCAGCATAGAATGGTGGTCTGTAGAATGACATTGGTGATCAAGAAGAGGAGGAGGAGTGTGAGGGCAGCACCAAGGATCAAATGGTGAAAATTGAAAAAGGGTGATTGTGAGGTGGAGTTCAGGGAAGAGTTAAGACAGGCACTGGGTGGCAGTGAAGTGTTACTGAATAGCTGGGTAACTACAGCAGAGCTAGTAAGGGAGACTGCTAGAAAGGTGTTTGGTGTGACATCTGGACAGAGGAAGGAGGACAAGGAGACCTGGTGGTGGAATGAGGAGGTACAGGAGAGTATATGGAGAAAGAGGTTGGTGAAGAAGAAGTGGGATTGTCAGAGAGATGAAGAAAGTGGACAGGAGTATAAGGAGATGAGGCGCATGGTAAAGAGAGAGGTGGCAAAGGCTAAGGATAAGACATATAGAGAGTTGTATGAAAGGTTGGACACTAAGGAGGGAGAAAAGGACCTGTACTGATTGGCTAGACAGAGGGACTGAGCTAAGAAAGATGTGCAGCAGGTAAGGGTGATAAAGGATAATGAGGGAAACATACTCACTAGCGAGGAGAATGTGTTGAACAGATGGAAAGAGTACTTTGTGGGGCTGATGAATGAAAAGAATGAGAGAGAGAGAGAGAGAGAGAGAGAAGGTTGGATGATGTGGGGATAGTGAATCAGGAAGTGCAATGGATTAGCAAGGTGGAAGTAAGGATAGCTATGAAGAGGATGAAGAATGGAAAGGCTGTTGGTCCAGATGACATACCTGTGGAAGCTTGGAGGTGTTTAGGAGAAATGACAGTGAAATTTTTAACCAGATTGTTTAATGAAATCTTGGAAAGTGAGAGGATGCCTGAGGAGTGGAGAAAAAGTGTTTTGGTACCGAATTTTTAAGAATATGGGTGATGTGCAGAGCTGTAGTAACTACAGAGGGATAAAACTGATCAGTCACAGCATGAAATTATGGGAAAGAGCAGTTGAAGCTAGGTTAAGAAGGGAGATGATTATTAGTGATCAGCAGTATGGTTTCATGCCAGGAAAGAGCACTACAGATGCGATGTGTGCTTTGAGAGTGTTGATGGAGAAGTACAGAGAAGGTCAGAAGGAGTTGCATTGTGTCTTTGTGGACTTATAGAAAGCATATGACAGGGTGCCTAAAGAGGAGTTGTGGTATTGTATGAGGAGGTCGGGATTGGCAGAGAAGTATGTAAGAGTGGTACAGGATATGTACAAGGGTAGTGTGACAGTGGTGAGATCTGCAGTGGGAGTGACAGATGCATTAAAGGTGGAGGTGGGATTACAACAAGGATCAGCTCTGAGCCCTTTCTTATTTGCACTGGTGATGGACAGGTTGACAGACAAGATCAGACAGGAGTCCCTGTTGACTATGATGTTTGCAGATGACATTGTAATATGTAGTGAGAGTAGGGAACAAGTTGAGGAGATTCTGGGGAGGGGGAGATATGCTCTAGAGAGGAGAGGAATGAAGGTCAGCCAGACTAAGACGGAATATATGTGTGTGAATGAAAGGGTGGATAGAGGAATGGTGAGGATGCAGGGAGTAGAGTTGGTGAAGGTGGATGAGTTTAAATACTTGGGATCAACAGTTCAGAGTAATGGCGAGTGTGGAAGAGAGGTGAAGAAGAGAGTGTGGGCAGGGTGGAGTGGCTGAAGAAGAGTGTCAGGAGTGATTTGTGATAGACGCGTATCAGTAAGAGTGAAAGGGTAGGTCTACAAAAGGGTAGTGAGACCAGCTATGTTATATGGGTTAGAGACAGTGGCACTGACAAAAAGGCAGGAGTCAGAGCTGGATGTGGCAGGGTTAAAGATGTTAAGATTTGCACTGGGTGTGACGAGGCTAGACAGGATTAGGAATAAGTATATTAGAGGATCAACCCAGGTTGGACAGTTTGGAGAGAAATCCAGAGAGGCAAGATTGCATTGGTTTGGACATGTGCTGAGGAGGGATGCTGGGTATATTGGGAAAAGAATGCTAAGGATGAATCTGCCAGGTAACAGGAAAAGAGGAAGGCCTAAGATAAGGTTTATGGATGTGGTGAGAGAGGACATGCAGGTGGTTGGTGTGACAGAGCAAGATACAGAGGACAGGAAGAAATGGAAGCAGGTGATCCACTGTGGTGACCCCTAACGGGAGCAGCTGAAGGAAGAAGAAGTGTACACATACAGATCATGCACTACCTCACACAGAACAAGCTGTTGTCCAACTTTCAGCATGGCTTTAAGCCACACCACAGTACTACTTCTGCCCTCCTCTCTTTCTCTAACATCATTAACCACAACCGCAATAATAACAAACTATCCTTAGCACTCTTTCTAGATCTATCCAAGGCTTTTGACATGGTTAACCACAAAATGCTTATAAATGCCTTGAAGGCCTTCTCCTTAAACAACCATGCACTCCAATGGTTTCAGTCCTACCTGCAGGGTAGGCAACAGGCAGTCCTATGGCAGGACAAGCTATCATCTCGCCTATCCATCACATTAGGAGTCCCCCAGGGCTCGATACTAGGACCCCTTCTTTTCTCCATCTTTATCAGTGACCTTCATTCAGTCATCCCAGATGCTACCTGCATTCAATATACGGATGACTCCACCTTGATTTGTTCTGACACCTCACCAGCTACTTTATTCACATTAACCCAAATTACCTTCAATACAGTGGAAAAATGGCTCTCCAATTAACATCCAATCCTAAACCCCAACAAAACTAAGTTGCTCCTCTTTTCCCCCACATGCAGGACCCCCTGCCAGCCTTCAGCATAACTGCTAACAATGGCACTATCATCTCCCCAGAAGCCCAAACTAAACTACTGGGTGTCATAGTTGATAACAACCTGAAGTTTGATGTGCATATCAATCAAACTATCAAAACCATTAATAAAAAACTTGGCTCTCTTTACAGAATCAAGCCTTTCCTTACCCCACTTGCTAGAACTGCAATTGCCCGTTCCCATCTGTTATCAACTCTTCTCTATGCCTCACCTCTATTCTCCATCTTAAACAAAACAGATCTTAATAAACTATCATCCTGCTATAACCACATTGCCAGATTTGCTACTGACACAGCCTACCACACACCATTGTCACAACCTAAATCACCTAGGATGGCTTGAACTGCCAAGCCTACTGCAGTTCAACCAGCTAATAGTGGCACATAAAGTCCTTTACCAGACAGAAAATACACCTGCACTAAAAAATATTATCAGCCCCTACACCAGCACCCAGCCACTGTGATCATCCACTAGACTCCTAGTTCAAACATACAAATCCAACTACTCAGCTGGGGACTTTCTGTTTGCCAACTCTGTTGGAAAAATATGGAACAGACTACCAGATGACGTGCCCTAGAAACCTCACTAACTCCATTCAAAAACAAATTCAAAAAATACTGCAAAACTCATTGGTTATGTCCTTGCACTAACCCTGACTGGTGACCTCTCTATTTCGTAGGTGCCTTACCTTCAACTACTTCTAACTTTTTTCTACCACTCCATTTCAGGAAGGGTCAATTGTATAATTGCTGCTCAGTGTGTCTTAAACCTGAATGTAATGTTGTTTATGTTTAATTTTGAAAATAATGTTATGTTTTGTAAAGTGTTTGATAATAAGTACTATATGTGCTAAATGCTGGTGTTGTTTATGACTGTAATCTGCTTGAAACTAGCATTTACTAAATGTTCAATGTGTATTATTATCTTGGAGCTTTTCTCCCCGGACCTCCGCTGAAAATGGACAGGTATCCAGTCGGACTATCCCGGTCAACAAATGAAAATAAAATAAATAAATACATAAATATACTATATACTTTGTTGTTTGTTGTTTGTAGTGCAACAGCAGGACTGTGAAGAAACAATAGACTAAAGGGAAGCAAGGAGAAAAAGAAAATTATTTCTTATTTATGTATTGCTATCTAGACAGGAAAAATGTGCTTATTCTTTTGCTCTGAAAGTTTTCAGTCTTGTAGCTAGCAATGGCTAGCATGTAACTTGTGTGGCTTGCCATTTTGGTGATACTATTAAGTAAATGTAAATTGTGGGTCTCTGAGAAAAATCCTTATGGTGATATAGACTGATTGTGCCTATAATGTCATAAGTTGGGCTGGTTCATAAGCAACAATTTTACCCTGGGTAGCCAGAGGCATTAAGCCAGACTAAGGGACTTTCATACCTTAGAAAATACTTCCTTACCTCAGAAAAAAGGTTCTTTCCTTCAGAATGATCCATATATGCTGCCATATATTGCTTAGCTGTTTCTCCAATGTTGTGTAATTTCCACAACATTCAGCTTCCTCACTGCACACAGTGCTAGCCTGTATATTAATCTTGTGATGTGTTATTTAGAAATGTGTCTCTATGGCTCTTACATAGTCATCATCTCCCTTCTTCACATTTCATATAGGATCATAGGATCATAGAAGGTTACTAGTCTAATGGCCCTGCAGCCCTTACAAGCCTAGCCAAGAGTTTGTCAGCTCCTGTCACCCTTGACACAGGTGGAACCTCTGAGACATATTTGGGGTTTCCCATTCACTCATCAAGGTTATGCTTGAAGAGGGTCAGCGAGGTACTCTGTTTGACGTGTATGGGAAGTCTATTCCAGAGATGGGACATCCTCAGGGAGTCAAACCTGTCTCTTCAGCAGGTTTTGTTGCTGTCGCATATCAGATTCAGGCCTTTTGAGTGGGTAATGCACGTGAAGTTAGACTTACAGATATGGACCATCTCTAGTAGACATGTAGGCAGGGTCCGAGATTGCCTTGTAGACGAGACACAGATCACCTCTAAGCAATCGGTATGATACCGAGTACAGTGATAGTGATTTGAGCCTCTCCACATAGGACAGGTGTTGGAGGCCATGGATTCTCTTTGTGAGGTATTTCTGTGGCCTTTCCAGTTGGTGCAGATGTTTGGAGATGCACATAACAAACGGGGTGTAATACCCAATTATTGGTTCAATGAGGGAGGAGCATAGAGAGGTGATAACCTCCTTTTTTTCTGGATGCAATCCCTTTACTTCTGAGTTGAACCAAGTAAAAGGCTTTTATGACCATGGCTGCTACATGATGGTCAGGCTGTTGCATTAACTCTTACCACAGCTCTCAGTTAATACCATTTTCCAAACTGTTTGTCAGGCATGGCCAACTGTCGCAGGTCTTCTCTTTTGCAATCTGTCCATCTCTTGGCTAAGTGTCATCACCTTCTCATACCATTGTCCTATCTCTCTCAGAACTACTTTTCCAAATCATCTTCTGTTTTGCTGCCTGTGAAGATGAACTACCATAATCTGTTCAACTTCACCTTTTCTACAGATGGGGATACTATGGCCTTAGCTCTGATGTGTAGAGTTCTTATCTGTCCCACACTGTGAATCCTACTACTCATCTCAGTCATCTCATCTCCATCACCTCAAGCTTCCTCTGCTTCTCTGCTCATGTTTCTGCACCATACAGAAGCACTGCTCATACAACTGGTATGTATAGCATGCCTTTCAGCTTCTTTGGCATGCTTGTGTCGCACACTGTCCCTGACACTTTGTGCTAGCTAGATGCAAAATCTCTGATTCAATCTTTGACCTCCTCAATCAGATTTCATTTCTACTCAACCACACTTCCCAAATATTAAGCTACTAAACTGCTCCATTATATTCCCTTCTGTCTCAATTTTCTGCTTTTTTTAATTCTCCCATTCACTGCCATGACCACTGTCTCCACTTTACTCAGTTAAATCCCATTTGTATTCCAGTCCCCTATCATTTGCTGAAGTTCCTGTTAAGACTCTAATTGTAATGCCACATTGCCTGTATACAGCAGCATTGTTAATTTGTCCCCAATAATCTTTTGTTGGTGTAGTCTATGGCCAGTTGAGTAGTCTCAGAACTGAATCCAAACACATACCCTCTCCCACTGGGAACCCTCTGTGAGTCCAGCACTGCTCTTCTATGTGTCATTGGATCTTTGTAAGCAGCCTACATTAATTCTACCAATAATTTCTGGGCTTCAGAACAATGCAAGACTGGCAAAATCAGCTTTCCAGAGTCATTGTATAATTTCTTTATGTCTAGGAGTCACCAGACAGACTCCTTCATCATCTACAGTTTTTTCTACACTGTCTCTCTGCAGGCAATGAGTTTATTGTACTTCCCCCTGATCTGAAATACCCATCTCTTCCCTTTTTGTTTTTTGTATTCTGCCTCTGCTGTCCGCCAATCATCAGCTCATGCTTGCTCAGCTGATCTCTCATTTCCTTATTTCCAAGGGCAATGCTAGGCTGAGAGGAAGCATCCATAAGGCATCCATCAGGTTTGGTTTGAGGATTTTTTTCTTATGAAGCCCTACATCCATGTGCACCCTTGACTAGAGGAAGGAATCATGCAATGTGCAATCTCATGCAGGACATCCCACTACTTCCGCAAGGGATGCTATCAGCAAGCAGTCCCACGCACCAACCTTGAATAATTATAGAAGATGATGGTTTCCCCAGTCTCCCCCAGAGAAATCATACCATCCACTGTATTCACCAAGTTCCCATTACAATGCTCTCCTCCTGGGTGAGTTTATTGGACTGCAACCCTTCGCTCCTCTCCCTTCTCACTTGACTGCTTCAGTCCCAGGGCAAGTAATCAAATCTTGGTCATCTGGGTCACAGTCAGAACTCCATCACTACACTTCCTGCAGTATTCAATGAAGACAGAGCATGATATGGCTATGGAGGGCATTTTTTTATGAGACCTTCCTTAAAAAGAAAGGAAAAATGACAATACAAAAGTAAAAGACAAAGACAGCCAAGATAAGCAACTATTAAAGAAATGCATTTTCTGAACAGATAGATTACTTTGATTTTCTCAGATTGCACACAATCATTTTAGATAGAACAAACTGGAAATAATATTATCTACTTATAGTGGGGATCTATTTCAATTAGTTTCATGCAACATGACCAAGCAGTGCTACTGGCTGAAAAAGTCAAACAAAGATAAAATAGCAGATTTTCCCAAAGGGGAAGAGGCAGGGCTATCGCTCAGTAGTGTAGCTAGGGCAGAGCAAAGGGGCCAATCACCTTGGATGGTGTCTTGTCAAGGACACAATTTGCTGACATAAAACTAAAAAAAAATGTTTTTAATTAAATATATTTTTTTGCCCTTTAAGGGAACGTCAATGTGTACATCCTGATCCAAGATACTCTTGTGACCCCCCCACCCCCTCTCCTGTCATCTTGCTTGGGCAGTGTCCTCAAAAGACCTGTAATTGGCTGAGCAGGTAAAGGAAGCTGTGTCACAGAGCAATAACAGCAGTCTCTTTAGTTAAATATTTGGTGCCCATTGTGAGTTGACGGATATCCTGTTTTGGGTATCAAAATCACTCACTGTGGGCACATTTGGTATGTGTGGAGAGAGAGTAGTCTCTGGAGTAAGTAGGATTACTTACTAGTATGCCGGTTGTACATACGAGGGCAAGCTACTGAAGGGATCATTAAGAGGAATGTTTAAATTTTGCTACTTGCGGACACTTGCACAGATGGTTGAAGGGGCCATTGGGGGAAATGTTTCATTTATGTTCTTGTGCATACTTGGACAGACTACTGAAGGAGTTATTGGGGTAAATGTTTCATTTTGGTGGTTGTGTATACTGCATATCTCTCAACCTCATACAGCAAGAAATCTGGATAAAGCCATAAATAATAGGGGGCAAAGGCCCAAAAATAGGGACAATTTTTAAATAATGCACTTACAAATGTAGAAAGCTGCTAGAATAACAGGTTTTGCATTAACATGTTTTTTTGAAAGGTATAAAAGTATGAAACTCAAATGTCTGTCAATATTTCCTGACTTCATTCCAAGCTTATTTGCCAAAAATCTGCCAGAAAAGCAAAATTTTATGAGGAACAGACCAAAAATATGAGGCAAAACTATGGACATTCTGTGAAAATCTGGACAGTTGAGTATGGCAGATTCATTGGGAAAATTATTCATGTTGGTGCATTTGCATATTCGGCGTTACTACTAAAGAGGTCATTGAGGGAAATGTTTAATTTTGCAGTAAGTGACTTACTTTTTCAGACAGGGACAAACTACTGAAGGGGTTGTTGGGAGAAATGTGTCATTTTAGAGTAATTGAAATGTTTCACATACATGGATAGACTACTGACTGGGAGAAATGTGTTTCGTTTTGGTGCTTGTGCATACATACTTGGACAGACTACTGAAAGGGTCATTACTTGGGGAAAATGTGTTTCATTTGATGTTGAGTGTTTATACATACATACTTGGATAGACTACTAAAGGGGTCATTACTTGGGGGAAATATGTTTCATTTGTTGTCATTTGAGTGTGTACACATACAGGGACAGACTACTGAAGAGGTTGTTTAGAGAAATGTTTCATTTTGGTGTTTGTACATACTTGGACAGACTATTGAAGGGATTGTTACTTGGAGGAATATGTTTCACTGGCTGTCATTTGAGTGCCAGACTATGGAAGAGGTTGGTTGGGGGAAATGTTTCAGTTTGGTACTTGTCCATACATGGGCAGACTACTGAAGGGGTTTTTGGGGAAATGTTTAATTTTGGTGCTTGTGTATAGTTGAGCATACCACTGAAGGAGTTGGTTGTGGAAATGTTTTATTTTGGTGCTTATGCATACATACATGGATAGACTACTGAAGGGGTCACTTGGGTAAATGTGTCCTTTTGGAGCTTGTGCATATATATTTGGAGAGATTTCTGAAGGAGTCACTAGAGGAGTGTTGCATTTTGATGTCATTTGAGTGCTTGTGCATACATGGACAGACAGACGACTCATGGGGTTGGGGAAATGTTTCTCCTTGTGCATACTTGGACATAGTATTGAAGGGACCTTTCAGGTAATTGTTTCATTTTGGTGTCATAGAAGTGTTTGTGCATACAAGGAGAAACTACTGATGGATCCAGGCTCTTTAGAGAAAGAAAGCAAACAATGCAGCCTGTCCTATTTGACAGACAGCAACGGAACAAAGCCAAGCATTATTTTAATGTATATTATCCTTAATTTTAAAACAAGAATATAGCAAGTCCTTCCACTATGATTCATGGAAGATTAAACCCCTTGATGATCAAACTCACTGAAATGTAAGTGATTTTGTAGGGGGAGCAGGCTCCCCTGCCTCCCCAATGTGGCGGTGGGCCACCCACACCCTCCAAATTTATATTCTTAGCCTCTTCTTGGTAATTGAAAAAAGTAACATAGGCCTCTGTCTCTCATGAAAGCAGTGTCAGAGGGGCATACCTCTCAATCTCTTAGCACAAAATATCTAGACAAAGCGTAAAATAATGCTGTCAAAGTCCCAAAACTAGGGACAGGTTTTAAACATCGATCTTATAAAGTTTACACTTAGTTGCTGGAATAACATGACTTGTATTAGTGTGCATTTTCTGAAGGAATGAAGTCTGAAATACAAATGTATGTAATTATTTAATGAGTTCTCTCCTAACAAATTTGCCAGAAAACCACACATTTTATGAGGTGAAAATCTGGACATTCTGCAAAAATCTGAACAGTTGAAAGGTATGGTCAGAGGCCAGGGCTAAATATTCAGCATATTTTGCTTAATACTCTTGAAGTCCATTTGTTGCCTAGGTGATCTAAGGAGGTAAAGCAACCAAAAATGGATTTGTACAATCAAAAATGAGGCCTCATTGTATTCTGTATTCTTAATAGGCTCCTTGAGGTCTCAGGGTACCTTGAAATAATTATAATTACTGTGAATTTGCAGAATAACAATTTGTGCTGCCCAAAGTATTACACTGTATGTCTGAGCCAGAGACTGGTGTAAGGCTTTGGAAACCTCTCTTCTTCCTTTGGTGTTTAAGCAGCTGAAGAGTTTCATAAAATAGGATAGGTATATGTAAAGCAGCATGCAAATACTGATCAGATTTGATATTTAGGATTATTAATAGTTTTTTACAAAATGTGTTTAAAATGAAGGTAACTTTAGCTTAGACACGTCCTTTATTGATGACTAGCATGCAAATTGGATATACACTTATCATGGTTTGTTTTTTTCAGTAAAAAAAAAAAAAAAAAACCCCAGCCACTGGGGATGCACAAGCCAGTGCATTTCTTTGTGCCGGTCCCAAACCCAGACAAATGGGGAGGGCTGCGTCAGGAAGGGCATCCGGCGTAAAACCTCTGCCAAAAATTACTGATGTGGAGAACTTTTCATAATTACATACCGGATCGGTTGAGGCCCGGGTTAACAATGACTGCCACCAGTACTGTTAGCCAACAGGGTGCTGTCGGAAATTGGGCTACTGTTGGCCGAAGTAGAAGAAGAGGAGGAAGGCATGCCCGAAGGCAGGAAGAGAGGAGGAAGGTTAGGAGTGTAGTACTGAGGGTAGGAACCTTGAATGTTGGCAGTATGACTGGTATAGGGAGAGAGCTAGCTGATATGATGGAGAGAAGGAAGGTTGATATATTGTGCGTGCAAGAGACCAGATGGAAGGGAAGTAAGGCCAAGTGTATAGGAGGTGGGTTCAAATTGTTCTATCATGGTGTGGATGACAGAAGAAATGGGGTAGGTTGTATCCTAACGGAACAGTATGCCAAGAGTATTTTGGAGGTGAAGAGAGTGTCTGATAGAGTGATGTTTATGAAGCTTGAAATTGATGGTGTAATGATGAATGTTGTTAGTGCATATGCTCCACAAGTTGGGTGTGTGATGGATGAGAAAGAAAAATTTTGGAGCGAGTTGGATGAAGTGGTGGTGAGTGTACCCAAGGGTGAGAGACTAGTGATTGGAGTGCACTTCAATGGGCATGTTGGCGAAGTGAACAGAGGGGATGAGGAAGTGATGGGTAGGTATGGTGTTAAGGAGAGGAATGCAGAAGGTCAGATGATTGCGGATTTTGCAAAAAGGATGGACATGGCTGTGGTGAATACGTATTTTAAGAAAAGGGAGGAGCATAGGGTGACATACAAGAGTGGAGGAAGATGCACACAGGTGGATTATATCCTATGTAGGAGGGCCAGTCTGAAGGAGATTGGAGACTGTAAAGTGGTGACTGGGGAAAGTGTAGTTAAGCAGCATAGAATAGTGGTCTGCAGGATGATGTTGGTGATCAAGAAGCAGAGGAGGAGTGTGAAAGCAGTGCCAAGGATTAAATGGTGGAAGTTAAAAAAGGGTGACTGTGAGATGGGGTTCAGGGAAGAGTTAAGACAGGCACTGGGAGGCAATGAAGAGTTACCGAATAGCTGGGTAACTACAGCAGAGCTAGTAAGGGAGACTGCTAGGAAGGTGCTTGGTGTGACATCTGGACAGAGAAAGGAGGACAAGGAGACATGGTGGTGGAATGAGGAAGTACAGGAGAGTATACAGAGGAAGGGGCTGGCAAAGAAGAAGTGGGATTGTCAAAGAGATGAAGAAAGTAGACATGAGTATAAGGAGATGAGGCGCATGGCAAAGAGAGAGGTGGCGAAGGCTAAGGATAAGGCATATAGAAAGTTGTATGAGAGATTGGACACTAAAGAGGGAGAAAAGGACCTGTACCAATTGGCTAGACAGAGGGACAGAGCTGGGAAAGATGTGCAGCAGGTAAGAGTGATAAAGGACAGTGAGGGAAACGTACTCACAAATGAGGAGAGTGTGTTGAGTAGATGGAAAGACTACTTTGAAGGGCTGATGAATGAAGAGAATGAGAGAGAGAGAGAGAAGGTTGGATGATGTGGGGATAGTGAATCAGGAAGTGAAGCAGATTAGCAAGTAGGAAGTAAGGACAGCTATGAAGAGGATGAAGAATGGAAAGGCTGTCGGCCCAGATGACATACCAGTGGAAGCATGGAGGTGCTTAGGAGAAATGGCAGTGGAATTTTTAACCAGATTGTTTAATGAAATTTTGGAAAGTCAGAGGATGCCTGAGGAGTGGAGAAAAGTGTTTTGGTACCTATCTTTAAGAATAAGGGTGATGTGCAGAGCTGCAGTAACTACAGAGGGATAAAACTGATCAGTCACAGCTTGATGTTATGGGAAAGAGTAGTGGAAGCTAGGTTAAGAAAGGAGGTGATGATTAGTGATCAGCAGTATGGTTTCATGCCAGGAAAGAGCTCTACAGATGCAATATTTGCTCTGAGAGTGTTGTTGGAGAAATACAGAGAAGGTCAGAAGGAGTTTCATTGTGTCTTTGTGGACTTAGAGAAAGCATATGACAGGGTGCCTAGAGAGGAGTTGTGGTATTGTATGAGGAAGTTGGGAGTGGCAGAGAAGTACGTAAGAGTGGTACAGGATATGTACAAGGGTAGTGTGACATTGGTGAGGACTGTGGTGGGAGTGACAGATACATTTAAGGTGGAGGTGGGTTTACATCAAGGATCAGCTCTGAGCCCTTTCTTATTTGCAGTGGTGATGGACAGGTTGACAGATGAGATTAGACAGGAGGCCCCATGGACTATGATGTTTGCAGATGACATTGTGATATGTAGTGAGAGTAGGGACCAGGTTGAGGAGACCCTGGAGAGGTGGAGATATGCTTTAGAGAGGAGAGGAATGAAGGTCAGCAGGGCTAAAACAGAATATTTGTGTGTAAATGAGAGGGAGGGTAGAGGAATGGTGAGGATGCAGGGAGTAGAGTTGGTAAAGGTGGATAAGTTTAAGTACTTGGGATCAACAGTTCAGAGTAATGGTGAGTGTGGAAGAGAGGTGAAGAAGAGAGTACAGGCAGGGTGGAATGGGTGGAGAAGAGTGTCAGGAGTGATTTGTGACAGACGGGTACCAATATGAGTGAAAGGGAAGGTCTACAAGAGGGTAGTGAGACCAGCTATGTTATATGGGTTGGAGACTGTAGCATTGTCGAAAAGGCAGGAGTCAGAGCTGGATGTGGCAGAGTTAAAGATGTTAAGATTTGCACTGGGTGTGACTAGGATGGACAGGATTAGGAATCAGTATATTAGAGGGTCAGCTCAGGTTGGACAGTTTGGAGACAAAGCAAGAGAGGTGAGATTGCATTGGTTTGGACATGTGCTGAGGAGGGATGCTGGATATATTGGGAAAAGGATGCTAAGGATGGAGCTGCCAGGTAAGAGGAAAAGAGGAAGGCCTAAGATGAGGTTTATGGATGTGGTGAGAGAGGACATGCAGGCGGTTGATGTGAAAGAGCATGATGCAGAGGACAGGAAGAAATGTAAACAGATGATCCGCTGTATTGACCCCTAACAGGAACAGCCGAAAGAAGAAGATGATGATGATGGTTTGTTTTTTTCAGTAACAAAGGAAGTGTGTTTGTGTGTATGTGTGTGTGTGTGTGTGTGTGTGTGTGTGTGTGTGTGTGTGTGTGTGTGTGTGTGTGTGTGTGTGTTTGTGTGCGTGTGTGTATGTGTGTGTGAGTCTATGTGCGTGGGTGTGTGTGTGTGCGTGTGTGCGTGTGTGTGCGTGTGTGTGCGTGTGTGTGTGTGTGTGTGTGTGTGTGTGTGTGTGTGAGATCTGGATGGAAAATCAAGCTGTGAATATAAAAAAATTGAACCCTGTATCTTGTGAGTACAAAAAAAAAACAGTATGTCAGAAGCAATTTAATCCAAGGGACTATTTTTTCTTTTTTTTCCAGTTTTTCTTTTCTTCTTTCCTTACTTGCTTTCACTTTGCAATTATCTTTATTTGTTATGTTTGAGGTCCTTTTATAACTGAAATAAGGCACTCGGAGGTACAGCCTATACTGTCTAGTAGAGCACACCCCTGTTGCTAAACAGTAAACACACTCTTAATCTTACGCTACTAGGGTATGCTTTTAGCAGACAGTAAAACTACACATTGCTGTGTAGATGATCCAGTGTTCCCTAAACTAGCACTAACTATTAAAACATTCTCCCAAGGATACAGGAAGCTGATTTTCCATGCAGGAACAGTGTAGCTGTTCCTGCATGGAACATGGCCGCCAAGCAATCCAGCAAACAGCTGATCTGGCATGCACAAGCGTGCCTACATTGTTCCTGCATGCATAAACCTGCAGAATGCTAATTACCTCATTTGCTGTTGAAAACCATGCAAAGGAGGTGAATTAGTGATTCACCAAGCAGCCAGGTATCTGTGCAGGAACAGTGTTATTTACAGAAATGTATTTGGTTACTAACCAAATACATTTCTGCAAATAACAAAACGGAGGCATGACAGCTCTCAAAAAAACATATATTACAGTAGTTAGGCATGCCAGTGGTTGGCCATTGTTTATTTTTTATAAAAATCAAAATTTTTTAGCCGATCTTGGACATTTAAGCATAGGGCAGCTGCATGCAAATGGAATCGGGCGGGAAAAAAAAAAAAGATGAAAACTCAATTTTAAGGGAAATCTGCATTTTGCTATTATAGTCTATGGCATGCAGAATGAAAACGATACCAGGGAATACTGGTTGTCAAGGGAAAAGGCTCTGTGTAAGTGCAGAACTATGGACTAAGGCAGTGGGGTATGTAAATGAGTGGAAATTTACTGAAACACAAAAATCTTCTAAGTCCCAAACTGCACCTAACCATGTAGGTCCTCTAGCATGATGGTGTAATTAGGAGGAGCGACAGACAAGAGAAGGGGGTGTGTACGGCATGTTATAAACACAATGGAGCCCTAAGGTGCAGTGATAAGCTTAGCTAAGCACAGCTAAGAAAGGGGGTGTGTCTGAGGCTGAATTGTCTTATTCTATGAACTGAGGAGTGTGTTCACACCCAGGAGAGAGCCATTCCTTACTGTTTACATAAGCTAAATGGGTTTGCATGGCACGTATCCAGTCTGGAAAAAAAAAAAACGTAACTAGCAGGACTATTTACATTTGGGCACCAGGTTTGCGTGGTGCACCTCAGGGCTTAAAAGGGGAGGAAATGGGAAGGGGAAAAACAAAAAAAGGAAAAATAGCAGAATTAAAGCAATCAAGTACAAATAACATAGCTGGCAGGTGAAATGCATCATAGTCAGCCAATCATACAGGCAGCATCTGCAGCACAACAGTATAAAGTATGGAAACACCTTACAGTCTGTTTCTTCCCACAAACTCTGCACCATTGGTGTATACATGCAGGGGAATTTTAACTGGAAAAATGTTAGGGACTGCCATTGCATTGATCCATCAGTATGTGCTAGAGGCTGACGGCAGAGAGGAGGATAATGCTGGCAAACACCACAGACCGAGTAGGAGGAGAAGAGTGTTCAGACCCAGGGTAACCTACCAGGGGCAACATGATTTGGAGATAGTAGAGCACTACAGGCTGTGCAGAGACATACTTTAGCAAATCACTGAGCTGTGCTGTCCTCAACTCAGACCTAGGACCAACAGAGGAGAACCCATGTCAGTGGATACCAAGGTATGTGCAGCCTTAAGAATTCTAGCTACAAGGACTTTCCAAAGACATACTGGGGATATTGTGGGGGTCTCACAGGCATCTGCATCCAAGTTACTCCACCAGTTCCTTGATGCCATGCTATCACATGCTGGTGAGTACATTTACTTCCCCAACACCCGTGAGGAGAGGACCAGCAATATGCGTCTCTTCCACCATGTAGAAGAATATGCCGAGGTACTGGGTGCCATAGACTGCACACACATCCACATCAAAGCACCACCTGGTGAACAGGGTTGGGTCTACATAAACCACTAGGGATTTCTCTCCAACTGCCAGGTCGTGTGCATTGCCTAGGGCATTATTATGAATGTGTGTGCTGGTAGCCCTAGAAGCTATCACAACTCTCACATCTGGCATTCGTCACAGCTGTACCAGGCATTTGCCAGTGGGTGCATCCCATATGACCATCTGGTGGGGGATGCTGGCTATGCACTGGAGCTGTGGATGATGACACCCATCAGAAATGCACACACACCTACACAAGAACACCATAATGAGGCACACGCACAAACCAGGATCATTATATAGCATGTGTTTGGGATGCTCAAGTCATGGTTCCAGTGCCTTTACATATCTGGTCTAGCCTTGCAGTACTCTCCAGCCACATATGCACACATGTTCATAGTATGTGCCATGCTACACAATATGATCCTGCGGAAACAGCTGCAGCAGGAACAGCAAGGGGAAGGGCCACACATCCCACCACCATTGCCAAGGTTCCCACAGGCACAGAGGGACTCACAGGAGGAGGCCCCTGAGCCTGCTGCTGTAGGCAGATGGAGGCATGCTCAGTATGCTCAGGCCTTGGCAAAGAGGCAACGCATAGCACACACACTGACACTGTAGGGACCCCAGGGAATGACACCTCTCTCTCTCTGACTCGCACACATAGTAAAATGGATAACACGCACATCACATTACCTGTAACTTACCATATATAGGCAGTGTACTGTGTGCATCCAACATAGGCGGCCCTCAAGCACCGTCCTCACAACTGCTGCAAGCATAAGGTATGTCAGTCTTCTTAACAACAAATGAATGAATTAGCATGTTCTGCTAGCATATCTATGGTAATGCTGCATGCATGCAAGGGAATGGGATAGTAGCACACAACTGACAGCTGTATGGGACACCAGGAAATGTCTGGCCAAAACTGGCCTCCTCACATTATGCAGTAGTACCTAAGGTAGCAAATCCCACTGCAGTATATGTATGGGGACAACTAACTGGGGGTCATAGGTCACAGGCATGGATGTCAGAGTGGGGGTCCCATAACCACCCTACACACCCACACAGCAAGTCAACTGTAGAAAACCACAGAGAAATGTCTGGTAAAGGCACATAAATAGTGGCAATGTTGAATTAACCCCCCCCTACAGACTCACATAGTGATAGCACAGCAGGACCTGCAGTTGCAGTAAGGCTATGGAGAGTAAGTAGTCAGAAACTCAAATGTATGCCAGTACAATATGACCTGGGCTCTTTACTGATATGCCTCTAGTCCCCAAGACAGGGCACAATAGTATGGTAAATGGAACCAAAATGTAAAGCAAATATCAGCACAGTCTGTGCAAACGTGTACAGTTGACAGGTGTGCCCCCATATACCCACACAAATGCAGTAACATGTATGTTTGCAGGGGAAATAGAAGCATAGCACACATTGGCAGGGTTGTACCAATACACATGAAAACATGTCACCTGTCCACAATATGCAGGGGTCAATGAGCTATGTGTATGGGTGGTTAATACTGTCTGGATCTGGCCAGCACATTCTCCTGGCAGTGGTTTTATAGTGCCTTATGTACAGTTCTGCCTTTGACAGGGCCATGTGCAGATAACTGCAGTGCCAACTGTTATGCTTGTCAATGACACCCACTGCTCTGCCATTGACATACCTGGAAGTCACAGTGCTATGTGGAATATACTACACATATTAGTGTCATCTTGAAGGATATATAGTAGAGATGCCAAGGCTTTTGTGAATATAAGTGCTTTGTGGTACTGTTGCCAGTGGTCATTCTCAATAATCATTTTTTATTATGTTTTCTTTTACATATAATGGACATGCCTGCACAACTGAATGCACTCTGTACCCACACCCATAACTCCCAAACTCTGACAGCAAGATGTCTGGACAAGGGCAGAAATAAAAGTGGAACAAAGGCACAATGATAGGCATGTGTTGTAAATATTGCCCTTACATACTGAGAAAGTTGGTAGAGTGAGGGGTTTGCAGTAGTGGGAATTGTCTGAAGGTTATACATTCTGAAACAGTAATGTCTGTATTATTTTGTAACATCACACTTCAATTATATGTAACTAACGTGCCATAAAAACACAAGTTTAATCAGAAAGGATGAAACCTCTAGCCAAACACCTGGACAACCTGCCAAAAAATGTGCAGGTGAGAGGTATGCCCTCACAAGGATATGACATCTCAGGTTAGAAAGATACCAAACAAGCAGGATATCCTCAGCCAGTGCATCACCAGGTTGCTGGACTGTTTACATAGCTATGTGTCATTACTAAACTGGCTGTAGCCACACCTCACAAATGGCCTTGTTGGGCAATAATTTACATATCTGCCCTCATAATATTGGTCTCTGCATCATACAACTGGTATTCTTCTGGTAAAGCACTGTGATGATCTGAGGATGTCTGGCACTAAGTAATGACACAATACATTGCAGTTTCAGACTACAGATATGTCAGAAAATGTCTGCTAAACAAAACAAGTACCCTGAGGAAAGTCCTGTGTACTCCTGAGAGGTAGGGCTGTAGCACACAAAACCCTGGACTGGAGTACACCTATCTCTGGAATGGAGTCCCACCCAAACTATAGAAGGTCAAGTTGGGCATGCTCCTACACAATCAGAGGACATGTTGGAACCCACATCAAAATATATGACTGTATTGTGTATATATGTCCATGCATACAGACAGCTATGTACACCTCAACTGTCCCCACACACACACATCAGAGACGATTACCCTCAGATAGCTGTAGGTGGCCCATATGTGATATATCTGCACCTGTTGCATGAGATACACACATATATATAGGCAACAGATAACATATGTCAAGCATACACACACATACAGATGTGGAGAACTGAGAGACAGACAGTGATACAGAGATAGACAGAGGGGGACACAGACAGAGTGAGCCACACACATGGATACCCTGAATGGCATACAGTGAAGGCCTGCTGTGGACAGTGGCATACCAGTTGTAAACAGTTGCACATGCCAGCATAAAAGGTGAGCCCCATTGTGTAACAGTACTGAGGTTGGGTTTATAATATAACATCACGTTCGTGTGTGTGTGTGTGTGTGTGTGTGTGTGTGTGTGTGTGTGTGTGTGTGTGTGTGTGTATGAGATTGAGGGAATGTTTGTTTGTAGGTGAAACAGTTTTAGGTCATTCCCAACCACAACACTTCCCAGTGCTCCACTTTATCAGTCCTGTTGATGTAATTCTCCTTATCGGCACCTTTAGCCAGTTGTCAGCCCAGTAAGCTCTGTAGCGTGTGTGATAACTGCATAATACTACAGTGCAAATCACTAGCTAGACAGGGGTTCTAATCTCAGATCTGGCAAAGGAGTGTGTGTGTATGTTTGTAAAAAGAAGTATTTTGATAAGTCTCCCACCCAGTGCCCTACTTTATAACTCCTGCTGATGTCATTCCCCCTTATCATCACCTTTGGCCAGTTGTCAGCCCAGTAAACTCTGTAGCATGAGTGATAACTGTGTAACACTATAGTACAAATAACTAGAAAGGCAGGGGTTCTACTCTCAGATCTGGCAAATGTGTGTAAGTGTGCATGTTTGTAGGAAGAAGCATTTTGATAAGTTTCCCACCCACTGGCCTACTTTATCAGTCTTGCCGATGTCATTCCCCTTATCAGCACCTTTGGCCAGTTGTCAGCCCAGTAAGCTCTGTAGTGCATGCAATAACTGTGTAACACTATAATACACATGTAATATAGGCAGGGGCTCTACTCTCAGATCTGGCAAATGTGTGTGTGTGGGTGTATATGTGTGTGAGTATGTTTGTAGGAAGAAGTATTTTGATAAGTTTCCCACCCACTGGCCTACTTTATCAGTCATGCTGATGTCACTACCCCTTATAGGTTCATAGGTGTGTACTAGGTTAATGGCCCTGGAGCCGTTACAAGCCTAGCCCATAGAAGTGCCCAGCCATTGTGTCACCCGATGTTAGTTCCTAGTGCCTCCATCAAGTAGAGCCACTGAAGTGATCCATGGGGTGAACTTTCTATTACCCATCCACTCATCAAGATCTCTCTGGAACAGGGCCATCTAGGTGCTTTGCTTGACATGTATGGGAAGTCTATTCCAGGGCATGTGCAGTCTCTGAGTGAGGAACCTGTCTCTCCAGCATGTTGTGTTGATTGTGGTAATGAGGTCAAGGTCCCTGCATTGTGTGGTGCAGAGGGATTGGAATGTCTTTAGATGTAGCATTTCTAAAAGAGCTGGGTCAGACATGGCTTTGCAAGTCAAGCAGAGATTGCCTCTAAGTAGGTGATATGAGACAGAGAATAGCTGGAGTCTTTTGAGTCTGTGTAGGACATGTGTTTAATGCCTAGGATCCTCTTTGTGAGGTACTTCTGTGGCCTCTCCAGCTGTTGCAGGTGTCTAGTGCGGTACATGCCAAATGGGTCATTATACTTAATGATTGGTCTAATGAGGGAAGGGTACACAGAGATGATGACCTCTTCTTTCCTGGATGCAAAACCCTTAAGATGTGCCACATAGAAGGATTTCCTGACCACAGTAGCAATGTGGTGGTTAAAGGATAGGTTGCTGTCAACCTGTGTCCCCAGATCTCTTATAACACCTACAGTGTTCAGTGAGCTCCCATCAATGTGGTACTTAGTGGGAACTGAGTTTTTACCAAAGGGGTTGATGATGTATGTTGTTGTGTTAAGCTTCAGGCCATGCTTTCCACACCAGTCAATGGTCTCAGTGAGGGCTTTCTGTAGGATGTCTGCAACACTTGTCAAGTTAATGATGGCTCCCAGCTTGCAGCTGTCTGCAAACATGGTCAGCCAGAGTTCCTTTGTGTTGGCCTAGACTCCTGAGAAGTAGATGCTGAACAGGAGAGTACCCAGGAGTGATACCTGTGGGACTCCACTCATGACTGGTTGGCAGTCTGACTTGGAGCTCACTACTTCCGCACTGTGTGTTCTATCTGTGAGACAATTTGCAAATCCCCTAGTGATATAGGCATTGATGCCTAGTTTGGTGGGTTCATCAATAATTCCTTACTGAGGAATGGTATCAAGAGCCTTGGCCAAGTTGATGTAGGCTGTATGCAGTGCCTTACTGTCATACACAGCCCTGGTGACTGACTCAAAGAAGTCAACCAGTTGAGCAGGCATGATCTCTCTTTCATAAAGCCAAACCGTGTGGATTCCAGAGTTAAGAAATTACTTATATGTTTGTTGATCAGGTCCCTGATGATGCACTCCATAGCTGTACATATCAGACATGTCAGGATAATGGGCTGATAATTCCCAGGGTCTGTAGTTGCTACACCCGTATGGAGAGAGATGACTGTAGCAGTGTGCCATTGGGAGGGACAAAGCCTGAGGTGAGGCTGTGACTGAACAGGGCACACAAATGTGGTGCCAAGTATCTTTTTAGTTCATGTAGAACACACCCAGGGATAATTTTGGGTCCCGTGGAAGCTGTATTTTTGTCCGTGGACAATGCAAGTCTAACCTGGGTGGCAGTAATCCTGGGTACCTAGCATTCTTCTGGCATTCTGATTGTTCCCCTAGGGGGGAGAGAGGGGTAAAGCTGGTACTGAATGTGTTGGCAATATCTGTTGGCTCGGTATAGGAGGTAGCATTGTGCAGTAAATCAGAGCACTTCTGAGAATTGCCGTGGAGGTTCTTGATATAACTATAATAGGATTTGTGATTGTTGTTAGTGTCTGCTGCAATTCTGCCATCATAGCTGGCTTTAGATGATTTCATGAGGGATTTCAAGTTGTTGTTGTTGAGGCTAATAAGAGAGTTTTACCACTCTTGGGACTCCACCTTTTTCTGCAACAGTTTCTTCCTTCTGTTGTACAGGTTGTTAATGGCAGGGAGCCACCAGATTGGCCTCCAGTGTTTGGAGGAGAGTGTCATGATTGTGTTGGGTATGGCTAGTTCAATGCATTGATGTACATCTTTGTACAGTGCATTTATGTAAGATTCAGCAGTGATGCAGGTATTTTCCATTGGCATGGATGCTGTGAAGTTAGCCACCTCTGATTTTAGGAGTCCAAAGTCAGCTTTGGAGAAGTTTCTCAAGGTGGTTACCTTTGCAGGGGGTGTGGGGGAGATGTGGATTTCCATGGTGATTACTTTATGGTTGGATTTGACCAGGTAGGGATTGACTACTGTTGTCAAGCAACTGTCCCATATATTAGTAATCAACACAGGTCAAGGATGTTGCTTCCTCTTCTGGGTGTCAGAATGAGTTGGTCCAGGGCATTGGAACTGATGAATTTAAGGATGCGTTGGGCCAGTATATTGGTGCTTGAGTATCTTTCCCAGTTGATGGAGGGGTAGTTGAAGTCTCCTAGTATGAGAGTGCTGGGTTGTACATGGATAGATTCCAGGGTGTTGAGGAATGTGGATTGAGAGTCTAGGGATATGGATGGGGACCTATAGCAGGCTATGACCTGGATTGCACTATTACCCAATGTCAGTTGTACCTGAAGTATCTCAGATGCATTATGCTGGGATACTAGTTTGGAGGTGTGCATATCCTCTATTAGTATGAAGACACCACCGCCTTTGGAGCTGTGGTCCATGTTTTGGGGCTGACAATTGTGGAATGAGTTATAGTCTGGTAGTGCAGGGGTGCTGTCTACTGCTGTAAACCAGGTCTCCGTTACAGCACAAATGTCAATGTTCTCCATTTTGAGGAGTGCTTCAAGTAGCTGTATCTCAAGATTTAGATGTCTAGTGTTGAGCAGCATGACTCTCTGATTGCATATATGTATAGCTGTTACGGTGGTAATTTGATTTGGAACACTGCCTAAAAAGGCACTATAGGGGTGGCAAGACACTTAGCCAGTACCTGGAAACCCACAGGTGACAAATGCAGGCCATTTCTGGCAAGCCATCACAGTCTGTCAATCATGTCATCCCAAGCAGACAGATACTGTATCCCCCGAGAATGACAGCAGACACTTAAGCCAATTGTTGAAGTCAATCATTTGTTGTTTGTACTGCGGTATCATTCTGGGTGACAGTAGTATGCTGCTCAGGGCTACTGTCATACCTGCCTGGCCCACATAATCTGAGAGCTCCACTATGTCTCTTTTCATGTAGTCCAGGGAGGTGCATCTCAGGTCATTCACACACACATGGACAATGACAGAGTGATACTTGTTGTGGAGTGACCTGACCGGGCATGTTATTTGTTGGATTCTGGCACCTAATAGAGAGCTGACTGTTACCTTCTCCATGTTCAACCTAGTGAGTGGGACATCTGTGTGCCTCACTATTGAATCACCTATGATTACTGTATTAGGCAAGGTGGTTAGCCCTAGGGGCTTAGGTTGAGGGGCACACTGTGTAGGTGAGATATGTGTCCTGTGGTTTGTGTTGCATTGTGGTGGTCAATTGGGTGCCTATCTTGGTGGTCTGCTGTTTGGTTAAATGTCTATTGAGTGCCTCTGTGAAAGTGGGTGCGTGGTTTTTGTTTGTATTTCAGAGCTGTGATAGTGCGTGTTCTGGAGGGGTATGTGTTTCATGTGGTGTGGTGCAGGTGTTGACCCTTCTGCTCTTGACCAGCTAGTCTAGTCTTCGCTGGAGAGTGCATATCTTCCAATTCGGTGATATAGAGGTATCTCTCACAAGTCTGAGTGTTGGGAGTTTAGAAGAGAGGGTTGTCTGTGTACATGAGGCAGTTGCAACAGTGCCTCAGAATGCCCAAGTGCACCAAGTTAATAGGCAAAAGCACAGAGAACTGCACTTTAATCATTCCAGGAGGGGTTGTCATAACTACTAAGTACTGGAGCTAATTCCATGAGGAATGAATACTGCTGATGGCTCTCAGGTGTACTGGAATAATTGATACAAAAAACTGTTGAAGTGCAAAGCTATTAGACTAGTTGAAGTGCAGGAGAGAAAGAACTAACAAGATCTAAGGGGGAAAACTGAAGGCAGACTTTCTGGCACCTGTAATAGTTTAGCTGAGCTGTGCAGTTATTAGCACCTTTGGCCAGTTGTCAGCCCAGTAAGCTCTGTAGCATGTGCAATAACTGTGTAACACTATAGTACAAATAACTAGATAGGCTGGGGTTCTAATCTCAATATAGGTAAGTAAGTGTGTGTGTTTGTGTGGGAATCATATTCTGGGTGGATTATACAATTTTGAGTTGTGTGCCACCCTGTAAACTTCCCATCACCCTACTTTACTAGGCCTGCTGATGTCATTCACCTTAGAAGTACATTGGGACTACGTGAACTCATATAAACTCCGTGGCACATCTGATAACTGCGTAGCACTGTAGTAGAAATAACTAGATAGGTAGGGGTTTTAATCTCAATACTGGCAACTGTTTGTGTTTGTGTGACAATCATATACTGTGTGGGTTACACCATTTTGAGTTGTGTACCACCCTGCAAACTTCCCATCACCCTACTTCACTAGGCCTGCTGATGTCATTCACCTTAGAAGTACCTTGTGACTAGGTGAAATCATGTAAGCTCTGTGGTACATCTTATAACTGTGTAACACTACAGTAGTTATAACTAGATAGGTATGGGTTCTAATCTCAATATTGGCAACTATGTGTGTGTGTGGGTGAAGATCATATCTTGTTTGGCTGATACCATTTTGATGTGTGTATCATCCACACCTGTTTACCACCTCCCGATGGCATTACTTTTTATAGCGTGGTTACAGCATCTGTCTCACATGCAGCATGTTAAACCATTGAGCAGACCATACCAGTCCTCTGTACAGATGTCTATGGAATACCCAGATGTTTGCAACCTATATGTGGTCTGTGTCCCTTAACAATGCCCATGTTTGTGATATTATTGCCAAATCGGCCACAGTGAATGTAGTGACACACACATGCCAACATCAGGTATCATAACTGACTGAAGCATCATATTGATACAATGTCTGCTACTCTATCACTTGTCCAGGCTTGTAGGAGCAATACATGACTCCACATGCTATTTCTGGTGGGTTATCTCACCATCCATGAAGGCATTCAGAACATTATGTGTTGTAAGAGGTAGTATGTTATGTCCCATGCATATAATCTATGTGGTGCTTGTCATGTGTATGTAGTACTACAGTACATCAAAGTGGAAATGTAGGTTTACTAATCTATCTATTGCCAACTGTGTTTGTGTTGCTGTGTGCACATCCCCTGTGTCAGTCCTTACTGTGTGTATGCAAAGGATATACCATTTTTTCTCCCTGTTCCACCCGGTGAACTCAGGAATACATACCATAAACCTGTCATAAACAGTATCACACATGCCCTTATCAACTGCATCAGGGTTGAGTGTATGGGAAAGAAATGGCAGGGCCAACAGGTGTTGACAGGTGAATCTGTTGCAGTTAATGTAATGGCTATGCTTGTGAAGGACCTGTTGACAGTACTGGACTAACCTGTTCTGTATGTATGAGCCTGTGGTACTACACAACACTGAGCTGATATGTCTGAAGGCTACCTGTCTGTGACATGGGGTATGTATGCAAGGTCGCACTGTCTGACAACAGTGTCCCTCATACACTGTTGCATGCATACACACCTGGTACATGTACATATAAAGCTGTACCTTCCCTATGACGCAGTTGGTGTATTCCCACTTTACCATACTCCCTCTTGGGAATGTCTGCAGGGCCACAGCCTGCAGACACACAAACACCTGGAACACAAACAGAATACAGCATGTCAGACTACATTCAGTCAGTAGTACTAACAGCAATAATGCATCCTGGCTAATAAGGTACATACACCTCTATGTGTACCCATAACAAATGCAAGCAAACAGCACCTTACACAGTATTCCATAGCTACACTGTATTAGATATACCCTGTGCATTAGACCTAATATTAGCATGACTCTGCATCGATGTTATGGATAACAGGGATGTGGCACAGGTATCATCATATGCACAGGGTGTGGTGTGGGTTTGCCAGAGGCCTAGGCTGGGCCATATGGTTGACATCATGTGTGTGTGTGTTTGGAGGGGTATCCAATACATGGGCTGTGCAGATGTGCTGTGTGTGTCTAGAGGTGACCTGCCTGTGATAGAGATGTGTGAGTGGATGTATGTACACAGTCGCACTATTTGGCTGCCCTACACAGGGGTATGTTGGACAGCTGTAGATCATACATGGCAGGGTGTCCAGTTCACCATCTCCAGCCATGAACATGTGAACTGGTCCTGCCAGGGGTATCAATGGCACCACCAGGCCCAAGGCCAGATGCATTACTGCTTCCAGATGGTGACTGCTGTCTGCTGGTTCCGTGCCCCTGACAGGACCAGGCAGGACCACATGCCCATGGCCTGTTCTGGTGTGATGTTGTCAGCAACCCCCCCTTTGGTAGTGCTGGTGTCACTGCCACTAAGGGAGTGTGAAGGTGCATGGCCCTGTAGACTCTCAGCAGTTGTCGGTGCTGACCTATGTCCACATGACTGATGCCCATCTCCCATCACATGCTCTAGCACAGACATGCCATGGTTGAGGATTGCCAAGGTTTCAACCTATCGTCTCTATTCATGACCTCAATATTTTGACATGTGGCCTCAACAAGGTCATGTATGTCACCACATAAATCAGGAAGAGTTGCATCCACCACCTTGAGTATTTGTCCGGTGTGAAGTTCACTAAGTGCCTGTGCATCCATGACAGCCCAAAACATGCACCTGCTGTGGCACTTGCGACAGCAGCTTGACAAGCAGCAGTCCTCTTGTGAGCACCCCGTCCATCCGCCTGTGTGGGACCTTGCCTGCACTCTGGCCATGGACAGTGTCTACACTCACACCTGCCATAGTCACCACACTAGCCTGTCGATGCCACCACCTGCAAAGTGTCCATCATTTGTGGCCACTGGTGACTGGGTATGTGTGGGCATTGTCACTGTGTGCAGGGATGGTGTAGACAAGAGTAGGATGTCAACCAATGGCACAGATTCAACACCTGACAACCCCACCTGTACCTCACTATTCCTATCATCATTGTCAGAGTCTGCAGAGACAAATGACATCAGTGTCCAAATGGGAGGGACCCCAAACCCCATTGCCACCTGTGAGGGGAAGACAACATACATTAATAACTGCACTTTGAGATTGGCTGGTATACACACACACACACACACACACACACACACACACACACACACACACACACACACACACACTTACAGGTGAGGCGGCACAAATCTGTTACACAGACCTCACATTACCAAAATGGTGATATGCATGACACATGGCCCTCAACATCATACATTGCAGCCAGTTTTACTCCATTTAACTAACAATATAGAGCTCTGGGACACGTGAGTAGTGTTAGTAGGTGATTGCCCTTCCCCAGCACAGACTGCTCCCATGTACACACCATTGCTGTTTACCTGTATAGCACGGTGGTAAAAACTACAGAACATAACTCACAATTGTATAGATCCTTGCAGGATGTGTAGATGTTTGGCTCATATGTTTGCTCTGTTTCTCATAACCCCTGTGTTTGTCTGGGATGATCTGAGGAGTGACTTCACTGATTAATGACATACATTTGAGTTTCAGTCCTACAAACCAGCAGTAAATGTATAGTTACACAATTCTTGCTACACCACCAACCTTCTAAGCTTACAGTGCATATGATAAGTGCACACAATCCTGTTAACATGCCATGTTCTTGTAATATATAAGATGAGACCGTAATAATGCATTCAAATATAGTACCCAACTTTCATGTGACATATGACCTGTGCAATCCAATCGATGAACAAACAAATGTGTTACATGTAAAATATAATGACTGAAATATGTACAATATGGTGGTTGCATAAGTGTGCACACCCTTAAAAATGATACTTTATTGAAGCACCTTGTATGTGACTTACAGCATTCACTCTTCTTGGGAAGATGTCTATCAGCATGGCACATCCTGAATTGGCATTATTTGGCCACTCTTCCTTGCAAAGGTCCCCCAAATCTGTCAGAATGCAAGGGCAGCTCATGTGCACAGCCCTCTTCACATCACACTGGGGTTTTGTTATTGGGTTTAAGTCTAGGCCATGGATGGGCCAATCAATAACCATGAGTGTGTTCAGGTGGAGCCATTCTTAGGTAGCTTTGGATGTATGCTTTGGGTCTTTGTCATGTTGAAGGTTGACACCCTTCCCCATCCTCAGTGTTCTTGCAGATGCCTAATGGATGTGGGCCAGACATGAGTGTTATTTTGAACTGTTCAGAATTCCCACCACTATGACTACAGACCCAGTTCCAGCGTTAGAACAGCATCCCCACAGCAGGCCAATGCCACCAAAGTTATTCACCATGGAGAGGTGTCACTTGTGCACCACATGTACCTTTTGGTATTGTGACTGTGAAGCCAAGCCATAGCCTCATTATGCCATAACTCATTTTCCCACATGCCTTTGGGATACTTGATGTGATGTATTGCAATTTTTATCCACCCCTGGATATTTTTTTGGTGTGGGGAAATTCTTCCATCTTTTGACCCTACCCCATAAGCCGGACATGCAGAGTATGGGAGATTGTTCTCACATATAGTACACAACATTAGTACTTACAAGAGATTCCTCCAACACCCTCAGTGTTGCTGTATGTCTCCTGGCAGCCTCGTTGACCAGGTTTGGCCATGTCTTTTCATCAGTTTTGGAGGGACATAATGTTCTTTTCAACAGCACTGCTGTCCCATATTCAATCCACCTTTTAATGACTGTCTCCACTGTGTTCCATGGTGTATGCAATGCTGTGGTAATGTTGTTGTACCCTACTCCTGAGTGATACCTTTCAAATATAAGATCCCTTTGCTGCTTTGTAAGCTGTCTGCAAGCCATGGCTGTTGCAGGCAACTGAGCAAATGTCATGAATATCCTACTTGGACAGCAGACTGTTATTTGGTGTTACTCAGAGTGCCTTTACTTGATGGCAGACGTTACCAAAGCAGACTGAATGCTGTCAGTAAATCACAAGCTGCTGCAATACAATATTATCTGAAGGGTGTGCACACGTATGCATCCAGCTTATTGTAAGGTTTGTATACTCCATATTTGGTGACCAACAGATTGGTTGGTTTTACAAGTGAAATTTTCATGTTATGGATCACATTAAAGGTTGAAAAAGGTGTGGACTGACATAGTGTGGTCTCAATTTGTATATATTACAAACACCTGGCAGCTTAACAGGGGTGTGTACACATTTTATATCCACTGTATAAGAGTAATGTTTTACACATATCCCTACCTTAGGCCATTTGTCCCTCCATTTTGCTGGTCTCTGTCCAGAAGTCTTGCACTGACAGGTTGTGAGGTATGCTACAGGAATTTTACATTCTCTTCAGGTAGACCCCTGTGGTGACCACTGTGATGCAATGCAGTGAACCCCACCACAAGTGAACATACACATAAAGTAATATGGCCATGAGTAACAGTTGTGTGCATGGTAAATTGCATGCCCTTCATATGCCTGGGGTATTGGCAAACCACAACAGAACAATTCCATACTCACCAGCTTCAGGCTGCTGTCCCATATGCAGACCAGAGGGACCTAGGTAGTTGTGGGAGAGAGGTATTGTCAGCAGACTCACATGTGGCATTGGTACTGGATGCATGCAGCATGTCTGCACATTTACATCACAACCCCCCAATACTACAGAATTTGCTGTCCTTCACCATAGACGTGCCCTTCTGTGCATTAGAAAACCCCATCCACAACTGCAATCTGACCTGACACATGCATGTAGATACTCTACAGATACAAGTATGTCTGCTACACTAGTCTACTAATCTCCACTGGGGCCTTACCTGCACACTCCTCATCTATTGACTGGGTACCACCCACCTCCAGCATGTAGGGGTCTGTACCCTGATGTTGTACCGGGATGGGTGCCCCAAGGTTGGCAAGGAGCACCTCAGTGGGTGTCAGTGGGGGCTGCATGGCTGGCCCCCCCACCTGTGGCTGTGCGATCCCTGGCCACAGCACCAGCCCTTTGCCAGGCATGGCATATGAGGGCGGTTGCACGATGCCGGACTTACTTGTATGTAAGTGCATGCAGGCCAACATTGTTTACCCTGTGGACAAGAAACAAAAACCCTGGAGGCACGAGAATGAGAAATGTAACAATTTAATTAAGCACTTTTCGTTTGAATCAAGGTACAAACTTCATCAGATCAGTTCTAGTGCCTCCGAGGTTGTTTTGTTTCATGAGTAGCTTGTTTAATTTCCGTTGCTACCCTGTGGACAAGGTCGTCCCACAGGGTGGTCCTCTCCAGCAGATGTTGCTGGCTTCCGGCAAACATTATTGCATGGTGCTGTAGTATGGCTTTGATGATAATGGTTGCTTAAGCCACTGAAAATGTTGCCCTTCTCTGATGCGACATTGCACATGGAAGATATAAACAGGGAAACACATCACTGGACCTCATACATTTGGCAACAGTATGTACAGAACCTGCACATGTACATTGAATACCATTAGTCACACCATACCCCTGTAATCTATCAGATCAGTATCAGCTTGCATTGCACTCCTGGTCCTGATGTGTCATATTCCCCCAAATGAGGGCCAGCTAATTGCATAATCCTCTATTCTTCATTCAGGTCTGTGTAGATGGATGACATTAGCCATCTTCCATGCAGATGGGGTGTGGATGGTGCCACAGCTTTGTGTGATGACAGTGTGTAATGCAACTGGGAGCACATGCCTGAGTTCATGTAGGATGTGGACAGGGATGTTATCATGTCCCATGGATACTTATATTTGTTGCCTTTCAGTAGGCAATATGTACCTGCTCACTGGTGATGAGGGGAGGGGGTGCAGGTGCTGTGCATATCCACCTGTAGTGATGCTGAGCCAGGGGGGTGGTGTTTGCCCTAACCCTATCTGCAGCAGGTTGGCTATAGCTATGTTGTGTATGTATGTGGTCTGACTGACCACCATTATAGGTTGAGTTGGTTTGTTGCCTCTGAGATTGCAGACATATGGGAAGATGGCCTTGTGATTGGCCTTGGTGGATGTGTCCAATTTGTACTCATAGTTAACCTTACATGAATCCACCTGTGACCTTATATGTTTATTCAGACAATGGCTGACGATGCCAGTTTGGTACCTGCTCCTACCTTGCCCTGTACAGCTGATATAGAGATCAAGTCTGTGGTTTGTGTATTGCTGCTGTCCAGCAAAGAGGATTACTCTACTTTGGTGGAGGCAGGTTTTACAAGTAAGGTATTGCTGAGTCCATACAGCTATGTAGGCGTTCATATAGCTGTTTATAGTAGGCATGGACACAAAGTCATAACACAGTTGGACACCTCTCCAATTTCAAACAGATAATCATGCTTATTGTAGTACCCATGGCTGTGTCAGGGCAATGCAATAACCAGTAGCAGTAGAAATGTCACTCTGTTGGATGCAAAATAACTAAGATTACACACATGTACAACATGTACAGCTTAATTACCTAACATTTTGCATCTCATGTCTGTTGTTATGAGATGGCCAGATACACCTACTCATACTGATGTGCACAGGTAATACCTGATATACATTTTTGTTCTATGTCAGTATGTTACACTATATTTACACTCTTGCTGCTCAGTCATCCCTCTCAACCCATTAGAGCAGGACATCTGTAGGACACCACACATACATGGAGGGCAATGGGGCAAAATTAGTGACACTGTCTTAATATTGCTGTAACACACTTGAATCATTCAATAGCACAGTAGTCTTTGCATTGACAGCCATACCCTGGAGGATGTACAACACTTATATGTCAGGAAGAGAGGAGAAAGGCTAGGAGTGTGGTAGTGAGGGTAAGAACTTTTAATTTTGGCAGTATGTCTGGTATAGGGACAGAGCTAGCTGATATGATGGCCAGGGGAAGTTT
Organism: Protopterus annectens; assembly: GCF_019279795.1. Lineage (NCBI taxonomy): Eukaryota > Metazoa > Chordata > Ceratodontiformes > Protopteridae > Protopterus > Protopterus annectens. Next base: position 112,923,397 of record NC_056744.1, read on the forward strand.
GATATATTGTGTGTGTAAGAGACAAGATGGAAGGGGGGTATGACTTAGTGTATGGAAGGCAGGTTGCAATTGTGCTATCATGGTGTGGATGGGATGAGAAAGGGAGTAGGGGGTTATCTTGAATGAACAGTATGCCAAGCATGTCTTCGGAGGATGAAATGAGTGTCTGATAGAGTGATGTTTATGAAGCTGAAAACTGATAGTGTAATGATGACTGTTGTTAGTGCATATGCTATGCAAGTTGTTTGTGTGATGGATGAGAAAGAGAAATGTGAAGTCAGTTAGATGACATGGTGATGACTGTACCCAAGGGTGACAGAGTGGTGATTCCAGCAGATTTCAATGGGCATGTTGGGGAAGGGAACAGAGGGGATGTGGAAGTGATGGGTATATATGGTATTAAGCAAAGGAATGCAGACGATGAGATGGCAGTGGATTTTGCAAAAAGGATGGACATGGCTGTGGTGAATACGTAGTATAACATGAGGGAGGAGCATAGGGTGACATACAAGAGTGGAGGAAGATGCACACAGATGGAATATATCCAATGTAGGAGGGCCAGTTTGAAGGAGATTGGAGACTGTAAAGCCATGACAGGGGAAAGTGTATTTAGGCAGCATAGAATGTTGGTCTGTAAGATGACATTGGTGATCGAGAAGAGGAGGAGTCTGAGGGCAGCGCCAAGGATCAAATGGTGGGAACTGGAAAAGGGTGATTGTGAGGTGGAGTTCAGGGAAGAGTTAAGACAGGCACTGGGTGGCAGTAATGATTTACCAATAAGCTGGGCAAGTACAGCAGAGCTAGTTAGGGAGATGGCTAAAAGGTGCTTGGTGTGACATGTGGATGGAGGAAGAAGTACAAGGAGACCTGGTAGTGGACTGAGGAAGTATAGGACAGTATACAGAGAAAGAGTTTGGGGAAGAAGGAGTGGGATTGTCAGAGAGATGAGGAAAGTAGACAGGAGTATAAGGAGATGAGGCGCATGGCAAAGAGAGAGGTGGCAAAGGCTAAGGATGAGGCATATGAAGAGTTGTATGACAGTTTGGACACTAAAGAAGGATGAAAGGACTTGTACTGATTGGCTAGAAAGAGAGACTGAGCTAGGAAAGATGTGCAGCAGATAAGGGTGATAAAGGATAATGAGGGAAACATACTCCCAAGCGAGGGGAGTGTGTTGAGAAGATGGACTGAGTACTTTAAGAGGCTGATGAATGAAGAAAATGAGAGAGAGAAGGTTGGATGATGTGGGTATGGTAAATCAGAAAGTGCAATGGCTTACCAAAGAGGAAGTAAGGATAGCTATGAAGAAGATGAATACTGGAAAGCCTGTTGGTCCACATGACATACATGTGGAAGCCTGAAGATGTTTAGGGTAAATGGCAGTGGTGTTTTTAACCAGATTGTTTAATAATATCTTGGAAATTGAGAGGTTATATGAGGAGTGGAGAAAAAGTGTTTGGATACCATTTTAAGAAAAGGGTTGATGTGCAGAGCTGTAGTGACTACAGAGGGATAACATTGATCAGTCACAGCATGAAGTTATGGGAAAGAGTAATGGCATCTAGGTTAAGCAGGGAGGTGATGAGTAGTGGTCAGCAGTATGGTGTCATGTGGGGAGGTGATGAGTAGTGGTCAGCAATATGATGCCATGCCAGGAAAGAACACTACAGATGCAATGTTTGCTCTGAGAGTGTTGATGGAGAAGTACAGAGGAGGGCGAGAGTTGCTTTGTGTCTTTCTGGATTTAGAGAAAGCATATGACAGAGTGCCTAGAGAGGAGTTGTGGTATTGTATGAGGAAGTCATGAGTGGTAGAGATGTATGTAAGAGTGGTACAGGATTATGTATAAGGGTGGTGAGACAGCGGTGAGGTCTGCAGTGGGAGTGATAGATGCATTTAAGGTGGAGGTGGGATTACATCAGGGATCAGCTGTGAGCCTTTTTTTATTTGCAATGGTGATAGGTTGACAGACAAATCATACAGGAGTCCCTGTTGACTATGATGTTTGCAGATGACATTGTGAACTGTACTGAGAGTAGGGAACAGATTTAAGAGAACCTGTAGAGGTGGAAACATACTCTAGAGAGGAAAAGAATGAAGGTCAGCAGGGCTATGACAGAATATCTGTGTGTGAATGAGAGGGAGGGTAGCGGAATGTTGAGGATGCAGAGAGTAAAGTTGGCAAAGGTGGATGTGTTAAAATGATTGGGATCAACATTTCAGAGTAATGATGACTGTGGAGGACAGTTAAAGAAGAGAGTACAGGCAGGAAGAAGAGGATGGAGAAGAGTGTCAGGAGTGATTTGTGACAGATGAGTACCAGTAAAAGTGAAAGGGAAAGTCTGCAAGAGAATAGTGAGACCAGCAATGTTATATGGGTTGGAGACAGTGACATTGACAAAAAGGCAGGAGTCATATCTGGATGTGGCAGAGTTACAGATGTTAGGATTTGCACTGGGTATGACGAGGATGCACAGTATTATCAATGTGTATATGAGATGGTCAGCCCATGTTGGACAGTTCTGAGGCAAAGCCGGAGAGGCAAGATTACATCAATTTGGACATGTGCTGAGGAGGGATGCTGAGTATATTGGGAAAAGGATGGTAAGGATGTAGCTGCCAGGTAAGAGGAAAAGAGAAAGGCCTCAGATAAGGTTCTGGAAGTGGTGAGAGAGGACATGCAGGTGCTTGATGTGACACAGCAAGATGCAGAGGACAGGCAGAAATGGCAACAGATGATCCACTATGGTGACCCCTAATGGGAACAGCCAGAGGAAAAAGAATGAGATGTTGTAATGTCACACTTCACAGATTTGCCAAGGATTTTCCAGACATAACACAACTCTATGAGTAAATGACTACAAATATGAGGCACACATATGGTCATTGTGCATAACACTGGAGAGTTACATGGTATGAGCTCAGTATTTCACATGCAGTTCAACACACACATCTGCAACAGTACTTTACTATGCAAATACCATGTATAGGTCTCTCACATGTCTGAGACAAAGAAGTGTATCATAGATGTATTCACAAGTAAGCCAGCCAGTAGCTGGCCTAGCATTGTTACAGTCAGTATTGTTCAACACACACCCCAGTAGTAGTCATATGTGAGCCATCCTTTCCTGGGGTGACTCAGGGGCCTGACCTATGATCTATGTCCTTGCAGACAGACCCAGATGCTATGGCCATTGGTTCTGATCAGCAATATATCAGTACAGCAAGTCTTGTTGAGACATATATGTTAAACTTCGTATTTTCCATTCTTACATACCCCCTACTGCAGTCCATTACATACTTACATGTTTGACATACCTGTTTTTCCAAGTGTAGGTGGTTATATCCTGCTGGTTTTTGTTTTTTTTTTCTCAAAGTTTCTCTCTCTCTCTCTCTCTGTTTCTCTCTCTCTCTCTCTCTCTCTCTCTCTCTCTCTCTCTCTCTCTCTCTCTCTCTCTCTCTCATGGATGTAGGGTGTACATCTGTTTTGTATAGGCAGCAGCTTGGATGTAGGGTGTACATCTGTTTTGTATAGGCAGCAGCTTGCCTTTTGTAGGCACATGACAGAGTGCCTAGAGAAGAGTTGTGGTATTGTATGAGGAAGTCATGAGTGTCAGAGATATATGTAAGAGTGGTACAGGATATGTACAAGGGTGGTGTGACAGTGGTAATGTCTACGGTGGGAGTGATAGATCCATTTAAGGTGGAGGTGGAATGACATCAGGGATCAGCTGTGAGCTCTTTTTTATTTGCAATGGTGATGGGCAGGTTGACAGACAAATCATACAGGAGTCCCTGTTGACTATGATGTTTGCAGATCACATTGTGAACTGTACTGAGAGTAGGGAACAGATTTAGGAGAACCTGTAGAGGTGGGGACAGGCTCTAGAAAGGAAAGGAATGAAGGTCAGCAGGACTATGACAGAATATCAGTGTGTGAAGGAGAGGGAGGGTAGCAGAATGTTGAGGATGCAGAGAGTAAAGTTGGCAAAGGTGGATGCGTTGAAATGATTGGGATCAACATTTCAGAGTAATGATGACTGTGGAGGACAGTTGAAGAAGAGAGTACAGGCAGGAAGAAGAGGATGGAGAATAGTGTCAGCAGTGATTTGTGACAGATGAGTACCAGTAAAAGTGAAAGGGAAAGTCTGCAAGAGGGTAGTGAGACCAGCTATGTTATATGGGTTGGAGACAGTGACATTGACAAAAAGGCAGGAGTCATATCTGGATGTGGCAGAGTTACAGATGTTAGGATTTGCACTGGGTGTGACGAGGGTGCACAGTATTAGCAATGTGTATATGAGAGGGTCAGCCCATGTTGTACAGTTCTGAGGCAAAGCCGGAGAGGCAAGATTACATCAGTTTGGACATGTGCTGAGGAGGGATGCTGAGTATATTGGGAAAAGGATGGTAAGGGTGTAGCTGCCAGGTAAGAGGAAAGGAGAAAGGCTTCAGATAAGGTTCTGGAAGTGGTGAGAGAGGACATGCAGCTGGTTAGTGTGACACAGCAAGATGCAGAGGACAGGCAGAAATGGCAACATATGATCTACTGTGGTGACCCCTAATGGGAACAGCCAGAGGAAAAAGAATGAGATGTTGTAATGTCACTCTTCACAGCTTTGCCAATGATTTTCCAGACGTAACACAACTCTATGAGTAAATGACTACAAATATGAGGCACACACATGGTCATTGTGCGTAACACTGAAGAGTTACATGGTATGAGCTCAGTATATCACATGCAGTTCAACACACACATCTGCAACAGTACGTTTCTATGCAAATACCATGTATAGGTGTCTCACATGTCTGAGACAAAGAAGTGTATCATAGATGTATTTACAAGTAAGCCAGTCAGTAGCTGGCCTAGCATTGTTACAGTCAGTATTGTTCAACACACACCCCAGTAGCAGTTATATGTGAGCCATCTTTTCCTGGGGTGACTCAGGGGCCTGACCTATGATCTATGTCACTGCAGACAGACCCAGATGCTATGGCCATTGGTTCTGATCAGCAATATATCAGTACAGCAAATCTTGTTGAGACATATATGTTAAACTTCTTATTTCCCATTCTTACATACCCACTACTGCAGTCTATTACATACTTACTTGTTTGACATACCTTTTTTTTCCAAGTGTAGGTGGTTATATCCTGCTGGTTTTTGTTTTTTTTTCTCAAAGTTTATCTCTCTCTCTCTCTCTCTCTCTCTCTCTCTCTCTCTCATGGATGTAGGGTGTACATCTGTTTTGTATAGGCAGCAGCTTGCTTTTTGTAGGCAATGATCATGAGCAGCTGATGGCCTGTGCACAAACTGGTGTCCCCCACTTGCTAATTGCATGCAGAACAGCCGTGTTGTTATTTATATAGCCAATGGCATGGCAATACACTTCTATAACTGAGTACTTCATGTGGGCATTGGACCTTTTCCTTGCCTGTGAGGAGGATTTCATGGAGGTGTGTGAACAACAGCATCACAGAGGGTATTTGGAAATATCTCTTACAACCAAAACTGTGGAGACAGGCCAACAAAATGGGGATAATGTTCCATACATAGGGACATAATGTAAGTGTTGCTGTTATACATTTGGATTAATGCTAGTCTAACAGGGTTTGTATGAACATGGAGTTTCTGGGTGATTTTAACTCTGACAGTGTTATGTGTTTGACATAATTCTCAACTGTAGGGCTATCTGCACAATGGCCAGAGTTTGGACTCCTATGTTTAGTGTGTTCCTCAGACACTTTTGTCTTTGGAAAATCAGTAGCATACTCTGGGGATTGCAGTCAGTAACTGCTAACATCCATTTGGGTTTCTGACCTCATAGCCCTCAGAAAAGATATGTTACAACTAAACCTGTTACACCAGCAACATTCTCAGTTTCAGTTTATAACAGCAATATGTCAAATATGTCTCTGTTATTGGGCATCTCTCCCACAATTGTCAGGCTTTGTCCTGATGTCATGCATTAAGAGGTTGATAGGTATGGTATATGATTATTTAGTGCCTACATTCCTGATTTCATCCCAGTGATGTATCAGACTGCCAGACATGTTATGTGGAAGAGGCCTTATATATGAGAGGAAAGCCTGTACATTCTGTGGGACTATGCACAGTTGAGAGGTCTGCGTATTTCTGGCAATTGTTGACAGACTGTCAGGATTATGTAGCAGTATAGTATGTCAATATTATTTGGCCTGTGTAGGGAGGGGTTGATGTATGTGTTGTGGCTACTTTTCTATCTGCCTATGCCTGCTGCTCCTGTTTCTGGTGGTCTATAGGCTGTATATGTTTGTAGGAGCAGATTGAGACATGTCCCATACCACGGTCAGGCATAATACTACACTGTGAATTGGGCCAGTACATGTAGGGGGAGTGTGTGAGTGGCAAACATGTTGAGATGCTTTTGTTCATGCAGTCCTTATACTGTACTGTTGCTTTGACTTACCAGTATGTCACTGTGACTGTGGTGGAATTGGTTGTGGGTATGCATTTTCACATTGGTGCCTGATTTTCAGTAGTTTTACATCCCTGTAGTGCCTGATATACTTGCCAATACATTTGTAATTCCCACTAGTGGATTTGGGTTAATGTTGGGTCAGTCTGACTGTAGTTTAGACAGTGCTTGGTAACATGCTTAGCAGCTGAGTGTAGTTCCCTTAATGTGATGTTATGTCCAGATATTTGTAGGATGTGCTGTTGCCTGGCCCCCATAAGTGTTGTGTATTTCTGACGCATCAGTGGGATGATGTGAGGATTTCAGTCACTGACTAGTGCGACATAATTGAGTGTTGGACTTGTGTGCTATTTCAGCCAATATATGTTAGCACAGACATGAGGGTGTTACTGCAGCAACTGTGTCAGCTTATCACCTCCAGTATTTCAGATATGTCTTTATTTTCATGCATTTCTCCCCCCCAACACTTTGTCAGGCTTGGTCCAGATTTATTGCACTAAGGGGTTCTGAGCCTACCTCTCAACTGTCTGGATTGTTGCAGTATGCCCAGGTTTATAGGTTCATAGGTTCATAGGTTGGTACTAGGCTATCAGCCCTAGGGCCTATACAAGCCTAGCCACAACAATTCCCTGGCTATTTCTTCCCACATTATTTACTTTCCTGGACCTCTGTCTAGCAGGGTGACTGACGTGATCCCTGAGGTGAATTTCCTTTCTCCCATCCAGTCGTCAAGGTTCCTCTTGAAGAGGTCCAAAGAGGCACTCTGCTTGACATGTATGGGCAATCTATTCCAGAGTCTGGGGAGTCTCTGGGTCAGGAACCTATCCCTCCAGCATGTTTTGTTTATTGTGATGACAAGGTTTAGATCCCTGGAGCGTGTAGCTCTGAGGGATTGGGATTTCTTTAAGTGTAGCATGTCCAACAGCTCTGGGTTTGACATGGCCTTGTATGTTAAGCAGAGATCGCCTCTGAGTAGACGATATGTGACAGAGTATAGCTGGAGTTTTTTAAGGCAGTCAGCGTAGGGCATCTGCTTTAGGCCTGTGATTCTTTTAGTGAGGTATTTCTGAGGCCTTTCCAGTTGTTGCGGATGTCTTGAGAGGTACATACCAAATGGGGCATTGTATTCTATAATGGGTCTAATGAGGGATGAGTACAGTGGGGCAATGACCTCCTTTTTTCTGGATGAAAAGCCCTTTGTGATGAGGTGTGCGACATAGAATGATTTCCTGACTGTTGTGGCGATGTGGTTATCGAAGGTGAGACCACTGTCCACCTGTGTCCCTAAGTCTCTTATCACACTTTCTGTGTTTAGTGTACTGCCACCTATATGGTAATTCATGGATACATGTTTTTTCCCAAAGGGGATAACAATACATTTCTTGGCATTGAGCTTGAGCCCATGGCTCTGGCACCAAGCATCTGTTTCTGTAAGGCCCTTTTGTAGAGTATCCAAATCATTTGGGGATTCAATAATGGCTCCCAGTTTGCAGTCATCTGCAAACTTTGTTGGCCAGAGTCCCTTAGTGCTGACCTGTACTTCAGAGAAGTAGATGCCAAACAAGAGCGGCCCCAGGACTGAACCCTGAGGTACTCCACTTGTCACTTGTCTGGAGCTGGATTTGGAGTCGGCTACTTTTACAGTGTAGGTTCTATCAGTAAGCCATTTAGCAACCCATTGGGTGACATAGGGATTAATGCCCAACTTAGTAAGTTTATCTATGATTCCAGAGTGGGGGATGGTGTCAAAGGCCTTGGCAAGGTCTAGATAGGCTGTGTGGACCACCTTACCCTTGTCCATGGCTCTGGAGACTGATTCAAAGAAGTCAATCAAGTTCAGGAGACAAGATCGGCCCTTCACAAACCCAAACTGGGTGGGGTCCAGTGTTTGAAGGTTGCCAATGTCTTTGTTTATAAGTTCCATGATAATACGCTCCATGGCCTTGCAGATAAGGATTGTCAGACTGATGGGACGGTAGTTTCCGGGATCCAAGGTGGATCCCCCCTTGTGGATTGGGATAACTGTAGCTCTACGCCACTCAGTGGGCATGAAATCTGAGGTGAGGCTATGATTAAACATGACACTTAGGTGAGGTGCCAGTTCATACTGTAGTTCATGTAGTACACAGCCTGGGATGTCATCTGGTCCCATGGATGCTGTATTCTTGGCTTTAGAGAGTGTGTTTTGTACCTGTGTGGCCGTTATTACTGGAATTTGGCAATCTTCCGGTATTGAGATGGGCCATTTAGGGGATGAGAGGGGGGTGAAGTTGGCACTGAATCGATCTGCTATGATATTGGCAATATCCTTCGGATCAGTATATTTAATGCCATTCTGTTTTAGCTCAGAGCAGATCTGAGCATTGCCATTTAGATTCTTGACATAGTTATAGAATGCTTTGTGGTTGTCTTTGGAATCTTTGGCAATTTTATTTTTGTAACTAGCTTTGGAGGATTTTATGAGGCATCTCAGCTTCTTACTGAGGCTAGTAAGGGAGTTTTTTGCATCCTGGGATTTTCCTCTTTTCTGCAAAAGTTTCTTCCTTTTGTTGTAAAGTTTGTTTATGGCAGGGGACCACCAGACTGGCTTCCTTTTTTTTGGATGAGAGCATTTTGGTTCTATTTGGGATGGCACGATTCATGCATGAGTGGATGTGCTCGTACAGTGCCTTAGTGTAGGATTCAGCAGTTGAACTTTCAGTTCCCGTCTGCATGGGTGTCATGAAGTTTGTCACTTCTGACTTGAGTAGCATGAAGTTGGCTTTGGAGAAGTTTTTTATGGTGGTTTCTTTACTTGCTCATATTTCTGGTCTGTTCCACAAATTCATTATTATTATATCCCTGGTAAATCACTGTGATGATCTGCGGATTTCTGACAGTGAATGATGACATACATTTCAGTTTCAGAAGTCACATCTTTCCGAACATGTATGCTGAAACAAACCCTGTCACTCTGGCAACATTCTACATTTATAAAAGCAGTACTTAAAATATATCCCTAGATTGGGCCCATGACCCCCCATTTGGACAGCCTTTGGCAAGATTTCTTGCATTAAGAGTTTGGGAGGTATGGTTGTGACACTACGTGTTATGAGTGTATATATATATATATATATATATATATATATATATATATATATATATATATATATATACTCTATATATATATATTTATTTTTATATATATATATATATATATATATATATATATATATATATATATATGCGTATATGTATATATTTTATGTGCATATCTCTATTTATATTATGTATATATTTTCCATATATATGCATCTCCATACATATATACATGTGTATATGTATAAATACAAAACCTGACTGATTCTACGGAATCTTTTCCCTACAGTTGAATAACTCTACTGCATGATATGTTTGAAAAAGCATCAGCAATCCTTATAATGCAAAGGATGTAGTGGTACATTGCTCTGACTATAGTGTATAGAGCTCTGGGTTTGACCCTTGGTGGGGCTAATTATTTTGCTGCTAGGCAGAACATTGGCTGATGGAAACAGAGTGATTAAAGCAGTTGTAAGTGGGTTTGCGTGAGTTTGTGCAATGCTAAGCGATGCCAACACAGGGTTAAATGTATAGATGCTTAATCTGTGTTGGCTTAACTTAGTGACATTTACCAGTGCGCAAATCTGCTCAGCTGAGCTACCTGCTGCTTAGCATTCATTTTTGAGCAATGATTAAACCTGCTAAGCATAGCTCAGCATTGCAAACCATTGCTCACAGTTCATTGTTATAAAATATATTTTATATATATTTCTATATATATTATATTATTATAATATTATTATATTATATCCTTATAATATTATTACAGTATCATATTATATTATATTTTGATATTTTTTTATATATCTGTTATAACATATAAAATGTGCTTCCATTACAGTAGTAAGGGGTGTAACTATAGTGTATGGGACACATGTATATATGGGTGGTTTCACATGTTATATGCACTCACACTTTCATTTTACACCAGCTACACTAGCATGGGTAACAAAAATAACTTACCACATATTTTAATATGAAAATATTACTTTTAATACTGCTTTCCCTTGTAAAATTGGATTGTTTGTTGTAATATTCAAACTGTGTATGTCTGCATGCCAAGCTGGGACTCTGACCACTACACTACCTTGATTTGGGGATTTGAGCTCTATATTTTTATATATCTCCTATTGCATATTAATATTATGTTGTTATATTAAATGGAGAGTATTGAGGTTTTAGGCCATGTCATTGAGGACTGCTGTCATGACATGATGGCATACATTCAGGTTTCAGACATGTATCCTTCAGAACATTCATGCTAATGCATAACCTGTTTTCTATCAACTTTCTGTCTGTCCTCTGTGCAGATGGGATGTCACCTAGAGCCCATGCCTGTGTTCATGTAAGATGCAGCCAGGAATGGTATCAGGCCTATGGAGACCTCTGTGTGTTGCCTTTGAGAGGGCATTACAGACCTTCTTCCTGATCATGAGGGGAGGGGGGCAGGTGTTGTACATGCATGTGTACCTATGGGGGACAGGGGGGTGACGTTTACACTTTACCTATCTGCAGCCGGATGCCTATAGCTATGGCATATGTGTATGTGGTGTTATTGACTACCACTACAGAGCAGATATGTGTGTTGCCTCTGGAATAGTGGACACATGTCTGGAAGGCCTACTGATTGACCTTGGTGGATGTATCCAGTGTGCACTCAAAGACAGCTTTAGTGTACATCACCTGTGACCTTATTTGCTTGTGCAGAACAAGGTCACATGGTTGCCAATGTGGCACCTGTTCCTTCTTGGCCCGTCCTGCGATTGTTTCCACCTATGATGGTAGTTGTGTATTGCTGCTGTCCACCACAGGCGGTCAGCCTACTTTGAGGGGGTTGATGTCCTGTCAGGTATTGATGAGGCCATACAGCTATGTAGGTGCCCACATAGTATTGCAGTGTGGGTCTGGAAACTGCTGCTAGTTCCCACATATGGGATGTCCTTCATGTGGGCCTTGCCCCTTTTCCTTGCTTGTGCAGGGGACATTACAGTGGTGTGGGGGCTACAGCTTTACAGACAGCAGGTGGGAATACCTCACAGGACAGCCCAACAACATGTGGGATAAAGGTCCAACTTTCAGCACAGATTGTATGTCATTAATGCTTTTATACTCATGGAGGGTAGCTAGATTGACAGGGTTTGTCTGGACATGCATTTACTGAGTGACCTGACATCTGACAGTGATATGCCTCTGACATACCTCTCAACTGGCATGCTGTCCACAGAATGGCCAGAGGTTTGCCCATTATGTTTGGTCAGTTACTTGAACAACGTCTTTTTTTGTGGGGTCAGTAGGATAATGTGAGGATTGTAGTTACTAACTGTTGACATCCATTGGTGTTTCAGATATCATATCCTTCAGGGATGTTATGTTACAACAACACATGTAACACCAGCTACTGTTTCAACATCATTATGTGTGATATATCCCTCTTTCCGACCCCCTGTCCCCCAAGTACGTCATGAGTTGTTCAGATGTCCTGCATAATGAGGTGCAGAGGTATGGTATATCATTAATTACCAACTGCACTCCAGTTATCATCCCAGTGACCTAGCAAATTCATGGCCATGGTATGCAGCAGTGGCCAGGATTATGGTTCCACATCCTGGAAATTCTGTGGAAATCTGTACATATGACAGTTATGTATGTCTGGCCATTGTGAACAGACTGCCAGAATTGTGTAGCAGTGTTGTGTGTAGATGTTTGTTGGGCTGGGTAGGGAAAGTAGCAGATGTGAGTGCCACACATCTTTTACCTATCTGACTGTGCATGCTGTTACAGCTGCTGGCGGTCTATCAGGTCTGTATGCTTGTAGGTGCAGACTTTGAAATGTCCTATAACACCTCAGGATTCCCAGTACACTGTGATTTTGGCCAGTATATGTTAGTGTAGTGTGTGACTGGCAATCAGGATATGCTTGTTCAGACATCCGTTGTACTCTGGAGTTCATTTTAGGTACTGGTATGTTGGTATGACTGTGGTCCAAATGTTTTTGGGTGGACAATTTTGCACCACTATCTGATTTTCACTACAGTTCCATCCCTGTAGTGCATACTATATTTGAAAATACATGGGTAATTGTCCAGAGCTTATGTGGGGGAGTGTGGTGTTGGTCTTACTGTGCTTCATAAGGTGCTGGGTGACACATTTGGCAGCTGTCAGGGGATTTCCATTATGTTACATGACTGCAGTTATACCTCTACACTGTCCGGAGGCCTAGACACTGTCCAGATGCATGACTCATATGTTTGGTCTGTTCCCCACACAGTCATTGTCCTTGGCTAATCAGTAGGATACTCTGGGGAAATGCAGTCAGTACATGCTAACATCCATTGGTGTTACTGACTTAATATCCCTCAGGAAAGATATGTGACAACAAATCCAGTAACACCAGCAACTGTCTAAATTTATAAAAGCAATAAGTCCAATATATCCCTGTGTTTGGGCCACTGTCCCCCAATTATGTCAGACTTTGTCCAGATGTCATGCACTAAGAGGTACAGAGGTATGTAGTATCATTATTTATTGCATTCATTCCTGCTACCATCCCAGTGATGTCATAGACCACCAGACATGTAACAAGGAAGTGGCCATAGATATGAGCCCTATGCCTATACATTCTGTGGGAAACTGTACATTTGAGAAATCTGTGTATGTCTGGCCATTGTTAACAGACTGTCAGGATTGTGTAGCAGTATAGTGTGTACATGTTATTTGGGCTGTGTAGGGATGGAGTACATGTGAGTGTCGTGCCCTTTCTATCTGACTGTGCATGCTGCTCTGGTTTCTGGTTCCCTATCACCTGCATATCTTTGTATGGACAGACCGTGACATGTCCCATAACACCTCAAGATTCCCACTACACTGGGACTTTGGGCAGTATACATAGGGGTAATGTGTGAGTGGCAAATGAGACATTGTTGCTCACACAGTTATCATACTGTAGTGTTCAGTTTGCCTACTGGTATGTCACTGTGACTGTGATGCAATTAGTTGTGGGTATGCACTTTCACACCAGTGTCTGTTTTCCACTGCATGTGTAGAGCCCCAGAGCTGGATTTGGTTACTGTCATGTCGGTCTGATTGTAGTTTGGATGTTGCTTGTCAGCTGAGTGTAGTTTCCCCTAATGTTGTGTTATGTCCACACATTCATAGGATGTTCTGTTGTCTGGCCGATGTCATTGGTCTGGTCCCCATAACTGTTATGTATTCTTGACACATCAGTGGGATGATGTGGGGATTGAGGTCACTAACTAATGACAAGCAGTTGAGTCGCAGACTTGTGATATTTCAGTCAATATATGTTAGGACATACAGTGTTACTTCATCAACTTTCTCAGCTTATCTACTCACGTATTTTGGATATGTCCCTAATTTCATGCATTTGTCCCCCCACTTTGTCAGGCTTGGTCCAGATTCATTGCACTAAGGGGTTCTGACCATACCTCTCCACTGCCAGGATTTTCACAGATTGTCCAAATGTTTGGCCCATACGTTTGTTCTGTTCCACAATTTATTTGTATTTGTTTGGTAAATCACTGTGATGATCCAAGGATTTAGGTCAGTAAATAATGACATAACATTTCAGTTTCCATCTTCATATCCTTCAGTAATTGTCTGCTGAAATGAACCTGGTTGCTGTAGCAAATGTCTTCATTCCTAACAGCGATAGTTGAAATATGTCCCTATATTTGGCCCATCCCCCCTTTTACAGTGTTTATACAGGTGTCTTTCACTAAGAGGTTGAGAGTGATGGTTCTGAGGTCTGACTGCACTACATGTTATGTACATGCATTTATGTGTGTGTGTGTGTGTGTGTGTGTGTGTGTGTGTGTGTGTGTGTATATATATATATATATATATATATATATATATATATATATATATATATATATATATATATATATATATATATATATATATATATATATATATATACACACACACACACACACACACACATATATATATATATATATATATATATATATATATATATATATATATATATATATGAATCTATGTTGATCAAAATTACATTTCATCGAAATGTAAACCATCAAACTCACTTTCGTGAAAGTGTACTTTGTCAAAAATGCACTTTCTCAAAACACAAAATAATGGAAAAAAAAAACAAAGAAAAAAATAAAAAAAATAAAAAACAAAACACTAAATCACATTTATGCAGGAGGGCAAGCCCCCCCCCCCCCCGCACCCCCCCACCTCCCTTCTTAAATATACTAACTTCAAGATCGCACTACAGTGGGGAAAATGATATATTCCCTTATCCCCGCTGTAATGCAATTTGGCGAATCAGCTTTCACGAAAGTGCACTTTCAATGTAGTGCACTTTCGCGAAAGTGGTCTCGGCCTTCTGTTTGTCGATGAAGTGTACTTTCGACAAACAGAAGAAGACCTATATATATATATATATATATATATATTATTTATCCACTATTTCATATATATGTTTCAACAGACACACACACACACACACACACATATATATATATATATATATATATATATATATATATATATATATATGGATTCACTTTATAACCTCGAAATGCTGAAATATCGAATTTCAGTATCTCGAGACTATAAAACCGAATCCACAAAATACCGACAAACAAAAACCGCAAAACCACATAACCGAAAACACCGCACACACTACACTAAACATACAACACAACACCCACATCACAACATAAAAAAAAAAACATACACATACACAACTCACACACACACACACATATATATATATATATATATATATGTATATGTGTATATGTCTATATACAGCACATGAATGATTCCACAGTTTTCTCCTTAAAGTTGTATGCCTCTATTGCATGATATGTTTGAAAAAACAGCATTGATTCCTACCATGCAGATGGTGTAGTGGTACATTGCTCTGATTATAGTGTACAGAGTCATGGGTTTGAGACTTTGAACTGATGTTTTTTTCATTACTAATTGACCAGAATGTATGATATGTTTGTTAAAGCATTACAGGTTCTCACAGCTCAGATGGTATGTTGCTGTGATTGTAGAGCACAGCATTCTGGGTTCAAGACTTGGCAGTGCTGACTTTTTGGTTTCTGGGCAGAACAAGGTCTGATGGATACAGAGTGATTAAGGCACTTTTAAGCAGTTGTAAGTGAGTTTGCACAATGGTAAGCAATGCAAACACATGGTTAATCTGTTTTAGCTTCACTTACCGCTGCTTATTCCCGCTTACCCCAGTGCTAATTTCTTTAAAAGAAAAGAAAAAGGGGTGATAGGAAAGTGGTGAAAAAAGGGGCATGCAGAGGGAAGTACAGTATGAAAGATAGCTAGGGATGTGCAGGACAGGTGTAGGAAAGGTCCATAGTTGTCCATTTCTTCTACAGCAACAGCTGTGAATTTCTACAGAATTTGGAGGTGAATTTGTACACAAACCCCTGAGAGAGGGGTGAGGACAACAGTAATGTGTTGTCAAGCCAATTGGACCAGATTACATGTGTTCAGTGGACATGTGTGTGAAATGGACAGCTATGTATGGGACATAATTTTTTGGGGGGAACAGATGCCCTTTTTTTTTAAGATGAGAGTGGGATGTTGGGGAAGGATAGTAGGTATATTTGGGGAGGTAAGTTAGGTAGGAAGACAGACAAGACAGACAAGACACCTGACATGGTGGTATATGACACATGTGGGAGGTAAACACCTTGGACGGGGAGGGTGGTTGGGAATCAGATGCCCATGAGCCCCCAAATGGATACAGTGGGACTGATGTCCCCATCCATGGGCAGTCACCACTGCACCTTCACAGCCCAAAAGGTGGCTGTGCTGGGAGCTGGACAGGAGGGGCAGGCTGACCCTCAAGATGTACCAGGCAGCCTTCAATATGGTGCAGCTGTCCGCCAAACTCCTTTTGGATGGCGTTATGCACCAAACCCTGGACCTGGCTATAGGTGACAGTTTCCTGTTTATGCCCGCTCCCGGGGGGGGGGTGGGACCCATCTTCTGAGGGGGTTCCACCCAAAGGTGGTGCAGGATCAGTGGAGGAGGAGGTCCTGAGTTGGGTCCCAGATGTGCTGGGGTCTGGTGCCACGGCCAGATGAGGCGGGACAGACGGATCCACCAGGATCTGCCTTCTCAGACTTGCTGTGGCATTGAGGTTTTATAAAAATATGTTGCTTAGTCATGAAAAAAAATTTCAAAATTAGTTTTAACACCATGCATGGGTGTTCCAATTAACCCAAACCAACAGATTTGAAACAGTTGCATAGCAAACAGAGCACATGCATAAATGGAACAACAGTAGGCATCATAACAGCATGCAGGTTACATCGATAGCAATAGGCTACCAATTATAGTATTTGAATGGGGAACATTAATAATCAAATGATTCAATATTTGTAGAACAATAGGACACATGTCCCAACAGTAGTTTTGGAGAAAAACCTACCCGTTGATTATGTGTATGAATTACTGGTGCAGATAGGGTGGGGGTGAGAGAGAGATATCAATTAACAACTGTATAGGCTCTGATTGCTCACAACTGTACTGATCATTACTGTACTTATTACTCTACAGGTATGACCTCAGTTTACATCTACCTACGGCCTGGGGTTGGGCAGTGGAATGTTTGTACACAGTGTATTACTAAAGCCTTCTTAATGCCAATGCATACATTTCCTTACCTAGCAGACCTGCGGATGGAATATCTGTTAAAACTACCTGACTGTGCCCTGCATTCATGCTGTGTATGTGTGTGTGTGCTACTGTCATGCTCTGCATCCCTCAAACTGGTGAACCTGTCACACACCCCCTGCATTCTTTCTTGTTACCAATGTTTATTTCAGTGTCCGCACACACTGAAATGATCATTATTTCATTTCAGTGCCCACAGACATGGAAATACTGGCATAATATTAGAGTAAATCTCTAATATTATGCCAGTTCAGCTTAGAAAGTGCCATACAGCACTTTCTGAGTGCAGAGAGCGTGTTCAGTGTCCGTGCACTACTTGGACATGCCCCCTGCACTCGTTCATGGTTCATGTCCATACAGGAAGTACAGCAGTATGCCTTCATGAATGTTCAAGGTGCACTGCTGTTCCAAACGGACATGAACCACTCCGTGCAAGAATAATCTTATTCTTGCTCAGAGTTTGTTGAATCTAGGGGATTGTGTTACAAGTCCCTGTCAATGTGATATACATTTCAGGTATAAACAGACTTGCCATGCACAACTAAACATGTTTGTGCAGTATACATACGTACATATATAAAATGCTATTGAAGGGTCAGGGTGTATATTTTAGCTGCTTCTCCCTTGGGTCATGATTTTAATGTCTGTGCAACAACCACAGTTAGTTTGTTTTTTCTGTGTTGCAGTTCATATTCACCAAGCTATTAATAGTATAATTTGGTATGCTGCTACTGGCATTTGGACTGTACTTCCAAAGAGATGATGATTGTGCTGAACTGTGCTTTATTTTCAATATTGTGTCATTTCTTTAAATTGATAAAGCTGTGTTGTGTTTGGTTATGCTACACATAAGTAAAATGATTAACTCTGAGAAAGCATTAAACTTTCAATAACACTTCCTGTTTGGACTTGCTTTTGAGCCTCTTGGTCTCTTATGTTTTTGTGAAAAGTTGTTGACAAGACATTTTTCCCATCCCTGTTAAAAATTTTTTTTTTTTTTGCTATGTAGGGGGGACACCAAATGAGGGTCTTGCCCTGGTCTTCAAATGGCCTAGCTACACCTCTGCTCTTGCTCTAGTTCCTAAGGTTCAAACTCTGCCTGATGGAGATTAGTAGTGGCTATCATAAGTAATAGCATGGCCAACAGACAGGTACTGTAGATTAGTAAGCACTGTGATGCACTGTAGCCTGAAAACAGTTACAGGGAAGCATGGCCTGCACTGTAGGTCCTGAAGGCATTGTTATCAATGACTGCCACAGTAAGAGGAAGTAGAAGGGCATACAAAAAAAATCCTGAGCCACCCAGTATGATGGATTTATGGCAGTAATTACTTACTCTCCACTATCATATTCAGCTCTAAAACATGAATAGCTTAGTCAAGGCAAATCCCCACTGGAGACGGGGTGATCTGAAGTGCTACATTAGGTAGGACAAGTAAAATTTAAAAAAAAGGGTTGGTCCCCAGATGCAGCTTACAGTCATCAGGTAACAGGCCCAAAAACATAAAAATAAATAAAATGTATACTTTAAAGTAGACCTTCAGAAGCAATACTACCAGATTAACATGGTTTGTGCCAAAAGCCATATTAGAAAAACTTCACAATATTCATCAATTGCACCTTAAGCAAGCAAGAAAGAGGGGGAGCTGTAGTGCACACATTGTTGTCAAACAGCACACAGCCATGGCACAACTTTCCACAGGCAATATATTCTGTATTAGAATTACATGAGACAGCAAAGAGGCACCAGGCATCTTAACTGAAGTTAGATATATAGAAGGTAAGCATGGGTCTCATGCTCAGTGCAGCCGTGTGTACCTGTGGCATACCAATGTTTACATCCTCCATTTTAGATTGTGCACTAGAGCTGCTGGGAAAGGTAACACAGGCAACAAGTGAACTGCTACAGGGAAATGTAGTTACTGTGCTATGGATTGTTGCCCTTTCAATATCAGGGATGTTTAGGTGTTAGCTCAGTTTCTAATGTCTCTTGTAATGCATGTAGTAAGCCTTCTTTCCTGCCAGTAGGCAGAGCACCTTTGGAACACTGCAGGTACTGTTCATCCATCCAGCAACAAAATGGATAGTACACATCTGCTGAAAACTATGTGGGGCACATGGTGCACATCTGCTGAAACCTACGTGGGGCACATGGTGCACATCTGCTGAAAGCTATGTGGGGCACATGGTGCACATCTGCTGAAACCTATGTGGGGCACATGGTGCACATCTGCTGAAAACTATGTGGGGCACATATAAACTGTCCATTTGTCAGCAATACCCTTGTGCAAAGTCAGTCAAGGTCTGCTTGCCTGAGATTATAGGCAGGTGGTTCCATCCACCTCCTTTATGTATACTATCATCCTTTCATACAAAGATGGGATACAGGCATTAATATGGTGATGTCACTGATGACATCAGTGTCCTTTGCAATCATTTGCTATTTGGTTCTGTGTGTAGATTTCTGATACATTTGTTGAGTAATTGTGCATGTGTCGTCTCTAGCCCAGACTCTTCACAGCCTTTTGTATAATATGCCTCTTTGCTGACATTTACTGATGTACCCAAGTCTTTTCAAGGATAGAGATGAGCATAGAAGCTGTGCTTTCTTATGTTTCATTGTACAATGTTTTTATTAATTTTGAGGGGGTGAACTGTCTATGGATATCTCTGCTTCGGTGTGGTATCACTATAGTGTTGTGGCTTCCTATGTGACATGTTGCATTACTTTCTGTTTCTGTTGCTAACGGTTCTTCTTTGCTTCCTGTGAAATCTGAATTTCCTAAATGTGATTATGAAAGAATTACAGTTTAGCATGCATGCTGTACAGTATCAAGACTCATCGGCTTTAAAATGTCATTAATAAAAAAATAAAGCAATTGATTTTATATTACTTCTCAATAATTCAAATTCCTCTTCAACCCAGTCAACAGCCGAGTAATCAGGAAGATAAGAACACATGGAGTTACATTACACCTTGATAACGGTTAAGACAAACATAAAGTGTCAATGCCACCCACCCCACCCCCGTAGAACTTGTATCTTGCCATAAAAAACTCTACACCAGTTAGTGCACAACGTGCAGAACAATACTTTTGCAACATCATGATGTCTGGCAGCTGACTTTGCTGGTGAAAAAGCTTTTTATATCAGTGCTTTCCCTACAATCAGGCCACTGAGCTTAAAGGTAAACTTTAACCTTAATGACATCATGGAAGTGAAAGTGTGAGCAAGTCCCTAAACTTTAAAGGGTGCACTGGCCCACATGCGCAGAGGTATACCCCTTATGGTATATTATGCAGTGCTCGTTCGGCCTACAGCAACACCAGGATGGAGCACACTAGATTTATTTGGGCTGTGCCATAATAAAAAGCTTACAAAGCTTTTTATTAAAAAGTGGCCCAAAAAAATGTCTAAACTATAACAACACAAATGTGTTGCGTAACTTAACTCATTATATGTCGTGATATACCTATAATCGTGACAAAATCAGCTTAAAAAATACATACATTCAATAAAACAAGGGACTAGTGCCTCCCAAATAAATATAATTAAGTACAAAAATGCCATTAATGATAATCTTGAAACCAGCATTCATGCCTCTAAAACCTATGTAAATAATCCTACAAAAATAGAAAACGGGGAATACTTAGAGAAAACGTTTTCTGGAAGCACATATGTGCTCTTATGATCTGAAAGGAAATAATGTTTAGGTAACATTTCTAGTAATAAACAATACAAGACCTGTATAAAGGTTCGCAATTGTAGCTTCACGATGATAAACACGATGTCTATTTCTATATCTATAGCTATTGCTATGGCTATATATCTATATCTATATTCTATATCTATATCTACATTCTGTATCTTTGTTTATTTCTTTTCTGTCAGCATAATAACAGGTAGGTAACATGACATGCATGGGCAAAACCAAGCATACACATATATCAATAATACAATGCACCATGGGTAATTAGGCTCACAAGTAGAAGCCATTGAGTTCAATAAAATAATAATCTGCTCATGAGGAAAGTGTGGAAATGATAGCATTGTCCCATTCAATACATAGTTATAGACTACTCGCCTAACATTGAAAATGCTTGACCCTCATAAAATGATTGTTTCCATCTTGCTTGTTTACAATATACATACAGAAGTACTGGGTTCTAGATGCTTACCATGTCATGTACCAATGAAATTCTGAAACTGCCTTTGTAAATGGAAATGCAGACTCATTCTACTTTTTTGCTTTTAAATGTTTTCCATGAACCACCCTTGACTCCCACATTGTTGCATCCCTAGGCAAAGTGACATATTTTCTATCAGTCTGGGGTCATGAAGTGCACAGAATATTTTCATCTCCTGTCTTGGAATTTTTTTCACAAGAAAACATTTTAAATAATTTAAGATACATAAGAACATATAGGACAGGATATGAAAAACTAATGATCATATTCTGATCACTACAGAGAATTTCAGAAGATAATGCCAAGTATGTGAAATTATGCAGTAACAACGTTGCAGTTGTTGAATTAAATGCAGGCAGTTTTTCATTAAGTCTGGATACACTCAGTACAATTGGTGCAAAACAGGCAGTCTGACACAATTATGCTAAGAAGATGATAAGGCCTGTTTGACAATACTTGTCTTACATTTTGCTTAATAAAAAAAGAAGCAACATGCATAGCCTTTCACTCTGTCATGAGCATCTCGCATGTTATTTTCTGTTTTGAGTTTTTTTATTTTTTTATTTTCTCCTTACCAGAAGCAAATACTTCATTGTGCTTTTCAGAGACAGCAAAGTACTTGAAGCCTTTTCTGTAATAACAAAGCAACAGTGCTCTGTGCTGTATGCTAATGCTTAAAACCCCTGGTGAGACAAACAATGAAATCCCAGATTCAGGCAAAATGGATGCAGTCTAGCAAGAGTGTGGGCGACTGCTTATCATACGCCCACAGAGAAAGTGGATTCATATCAAGCTAGTCTGCTATGTGCAGTACAAGTAAAAAATCTGTTACAAGAAAAATGTGGCAACTGGATACACAAGTAACACTTTGAATAAATCATTATCTCAATAGTGCAGGGCCAAACTGTCATGTTTTTAACACTTTACATTACAGAGGTACTTAAACCAGCAAGGCTGAAAGTAGACTGGTCCAAATACAGTTCTGAAAGAGTCATTTCAGTTTATCTAGGAATCCGGGCACTTTTGTAATAACTATAGTATACAGATTAACGCCCAGCATCTTTGCCCTGAGCCTCTTAATTTAGATTTCTAATTGCATAGCCTAGCATAAGCTACTCCTGCCCACAAATCACTAAAAAGGTCTTCCAGCTATAGAGCTCAGTTGCCACATAGTCCTGATCCAGTCTCTCTGGCTCTCTTTTTTGTTTTGAACATTATTTAAAACATAACATTTTTTACTTGTATATGTGCCACAGTCTCACATTAGATTAGTTTATTGTATTTCATTCCTTCCTCCCTCCTCTGATTTGTTGCAATTACAGTTTTGAATCTAGGAAAATTACATTTCCATGGGTTCTGGCTCTGTTTTAAACAAAATCTAATTTGTGTGCTTGTCCTTTTAAAAGTTACTGTTTCTTCAAAAGAGTATCCACAATTATTCTGATAGCTCGTATAAAATCTCAAGAAGCTAAGGCAGAAAGGCCTGATAAATGGCAGCATATATCTACGTATCTCTCTATCTATCTATCTATCTATCTATCTATCTATCTATCTATCTATCTATCTTTCTATCTATCTATCTATCTATCTATCTATCTATCTATCTATCTATCTATGTATTCAGGCTACAGAAAAATAGACACAGAGACAGATACAGACCGAGAGAGCAAGCTGAAACCCAGCCATTGAAATTGTAAACTAGGATTGTACAGTTTTGATTTTTGCTGAAACTAGTATGCTAACACACAGCTAAAACAATTGTCTATCTTCTGTGCTTTTAGGAAAACAAGGCTTGGAATAAGCATTTATTACAAGACTGAAGAGGGGCAAAACATATTCCTTTCTGACTTTCCTGCACATTAACAGTTATGCCTGGCACTAAATCTGCAGATTACATACAGATTTTTGAGCATGACGTAATCTGTGAATCAGGTGGGCAAACTGTTACAGGATCACATAAATGAAAAGCATGACTGGTCAGCAACGAACATGTTTAATGAAAGGGGTCTATCTACTAGCAATATGTGTGCAGGCTGCATTTGTGGGAGAGATTAATTTAAGGTGGAGAAAGAAGAAAACCATTTGGAAGTGGACTTCATGAAAGAAGACAGTTTTACTAAACAATGTTTAAATAGTAAAACAAAGACATTAGAAGGATCCCAAAATGAGTGCTAGGCTACAAAAAATAAACCATATGAATACAAGCTGAAGAATCAACTACTTCAGTCAATAGGTTACTAAAGGTTATTAAAAGGTGATATGCAGATACAGAAAGCCAGAATAAATGATATACTCCTGCCTTGCATGTGTTCTGACTACCATAGGATGTGAAACCAAAAAGAATAATAAAAATGTCTAAGGAAGGTCAGTAAGTGTCATAAAAGGTCACGGGTTGATATTAGGGAATCAGATGTCTGGATTGATTTACATATAGACTGAAGAATATTCAGTCACTGTATCAGGGCTTTTCTGTTCAGGACTCCACTCCCAATTAACAAATGAAAGAAAAAGAAAGAAAGAAAAAGAAAGAAAGAAAGAAAGAAAGAAAGAAAGAAAGAAAGAAAGAAAGAAAGAAAGAAAGAAAAGGAAAAAGAATACCAAAATATTTAAGAAACATATCTCACTAGATATTGCCAGTGCCAGCGCCAGTGGCATGGAGATATAAAGCTCTGACTATGGCCCAGGAAACCTGGGTTCGATAAGTAACTGGGGATCCATTAGAGCTGATGTTGTTAGGATGCACATGCTTATCCTGCAAAAGAGTAGTTCCTGGGCATACGTGAGAAGCACCAGGTCATTCCTGCAATAGCCTTCAATTGTGGATACTTAGGATTGTGCAGTCACATGGGTGGAAGTCTGTAGTGACCCCTGCAGTGATATAAGATACATTCTCACACAGGGGTGGGGGTTTTGGGCTACATCAAAAATGTCCTTATTGCCAGATAGCCAGCAATTTCAAAGCCAGTCTTCATAGTTGCCTCTGAATGACTGGACTACTCTCACCCACCGCCCACCCCCCCAAAAAAAATACTGGTGAAATGCCACAGAATAAAAGGGACAGAATTCCAATAGGGGCACTGGGTGGTCAGCAAGCATGGGACAAAAAGACTTAGAAAAAAAATTGGCTAGGCATTTTGATGGTGTTGTTTGCAAAATGTGAACTGCTAATTTAAGAATGAGTGGTTTGTCCTCCATATCATTTTATATATCTATCTGTAGGGCAGACTTGGGTGACTTTGGGGACAGGTTTGCCTAGAGCATGAGTAAGTCCGACAAGGATCAGATATGCAGCATTCTAACAACACATCACTGGAAGGCAGGGCAGTTAGGGTATATGTCCAATTATACCATGCTTTTCATAAGCCTGGCATACAGTTGCTGTTTTTACTATTGGTAAGGGGGTGGGCTTGGAGCACTGGCTTTATTGTTTTCTCCCTAGGGCATCTTCTCCACCAATATTCCCAAATATAACCCAAAAAACACAAGAGGGTACATCCATTGGTCCCCATATGGCTGTCAACACCACAGGTAAAGAGCTGGTAACAACTGATGCAATGAACTAGAAATAGTTGGCCTTACTAGTGACAACTTGAAAGAAAGGACATCTGTGAGAATGAATATGTGATAAAATAGCAGTAAAACCTTTTGAGTTATGTTGTACAAAGGCGCAAGCAGCCATTATTAACGGCACTTTTACTGGGCTAAAGCTCACATAATGATGGTATTACTAGGGACTTCCTGCTTGAGAAGTATACAAGGCAACCACCTGTTCAAGTGCACGCACCTTCATACATCGCTACTATCAAGCTACAGAAGGAATGACAACTTTTCATCTTCACAGCTTATTTCCTTATTAGGCATTTTGCCCTACTTTCCCAAATGCTTCAATGCACCTGTTATTTGTGTGACTGCACACACACAAATGTACTAATTGCTATTAGAAAAAAAATGACTCACAGTATTTACTGATGCTTTTTCTAGATAGTAGATAAGTGAATCATATAACCATTAACTCAGCTTCTAAAACCTACACAAAAAAGGTTATTCAGGTAACATCAGCTAAAATGCTAAGTATACTTTTGTTTCAACTTTTACATTTCTTAAGTTTTTCCAACTGCAATCTGTCATTTATATATGCTCAGTCTATAAAATTCCACTTGAAGAATAACTAATGCGTATGTGTGTATGTCCTATAACTAATACGTATGTGTGTATGTCCTACTCGATTACTGAACTTTTGCAGATAGTACTGACCTCAACATAATAGAGGATTTGCATGAGTTGAAGGACAGAATGTTCAGGATCTACGTAATTTTACAAACTGATAGAGAGGCAATCATTTATTAGTAGAACAGCTCATGAGAAAGGGCGGATATAAAGGAAGTACTTGAATTCCATACAAAACCACTAACAAATATCTATCAAAATAAAATGTTTTATGTTTCTTGTTTTATAAGGCAAAAGAAACAGCTATACTGAGTGGTATTTCTCCTATCCTTGTATTCTTGAAGCTCTTCATTTAAGCATACAATGTTCTCTGAAATAAATGTAGTACTCATCCTTGGAAAATGAAATAATTCTATATTTGCAACTATGCAGTTATTTCCCCTGCCCTGTTCAGGTTAACTTTTGTCTGCATGATCATTTACTGACCTTTGTCCCAGCAGGTACTTAAAGGACATTCAAAATATGTCAAGGCAATTCCTTAGTATAAAAAAAGGAATTTGGTACAATTGAAGTTGGAAGTCAGGTACTTCTATTTACATTTTCCAAATCTGTAGCACTGTATTGTGTACATTTTGAAATTATCTGATAAAGTAAACCAGTGTAATTTTATTTTTCATTTAATCTTAGCATGCACATTTATTTATTTATTTATCTATTAATTTATGTAGTTAGTTATTTTATTTTACGTTTGTTGAACGGGATAGTCTGACTGTATACATGTCCATTTTCAGCTGAGGCCCAGGGAGAAAAGCTCCAAACTTACAAACATAAAGACAAGCAAGTTACAGTGTATGCACAAACATATTGTATTAACATACAAGTTACAGTCAAACATTTCAAGCCTATGAAGAATACAGTTTATATTCAGAAATATATACAAGTATGTTACAGTTTCTCTTCACAGGTTCATAGGTTCATACTAGGCTATCTGCCCTAGGGCATTTATAAGCCTAGCCAGAATGTGTTTGGCTTTCTCCACCCATTTTAAATTTATTTTGCTATGCCCTTTTTTGAGGTTAGTATACTGTGCCTCTGTCTAACAGTGACACAGAAGTGATACCCGGGGTAAACCTACGATCTCCCATCCACTCATCAAGATTCCTCTTGAAGAGAGTCAATGAGGGACTCTTCCTAACCTGGACTGGGATTTTATTCCAGAGTGAAGGGAGCCTCTGGGTTATGAATCTGTCCCTCCAGCATGTCCTATTTATTTCAGTGCTGAGGTTCAAGTCTCACGAGCGCGTAGCTCGATGGGATTTGGATTTTCTGAGGTGCAGCATGTCCATTAATTCCGGGTTGGACATGGCTTTATACGTCAGGCACAGATCGCCTATGAACAGGCGGTATGCCACTGAGTAGAGCTGGAGTTTCTTTAACCGGGCAGCATATGGCATCTGTTTGAGCCCTTTGATCCTCTTGGTGAGGTACTTTTGGGGTCTTTCCAGTTGCTGCAGGTGTCTGGTAAGGTACATCCCAAAAGGGGCATTGTACTCAATTATGGGCCTGATGAGGGATGAGTAAAGAGGCACGATGACCTCCCCTGATCTAGATGTGAATCCCTTCATGATTAGGTGGTCTATATAAAATGTTTTTTCTAACCACTTTGGCCACGTGGTTGTCAAATGAGAGATTGTTATCAACTTGGGTCCCCAGGTCCCTAATTACTTCTTCTGTACTTAATGGATTACCACCTATGTGGTAATTTGTTGACACTTTGTTTTTGCCAAAGGGGATGACTATACACTTTTTGGCATTTAGCTTGAGGCCATGGCTCTGGCACCAGTTGTCTGTTTCTATGAGGCCCTTTTGGAGGATGCTTGTGTCGGCTGGAGAGTCGATTATGGCGCCCAGTTTGCAGTCATCTGCGAACTTGGTCAGCCACAGTCCTTCCGTGTTGGCCTGTACCTCTGAGAAATATATACCGAACAAGAGAGGTCCCAGGACTGAGCCTTGTGGGACACCACTTGTAACTGGTTTGAAGTCTGACATGGCTCCAGCAATTCTAACCATGTGGGCTCTGTCCTTGAGCCAGTTTGCAATCCATCTAGTGACATAGGGGTTTATATTTAAGCTGGTGAGCTTATCTATAATGCCCGAGTGGGTATTGTATCGAAGGCTTTTGTGAGGTCCAGGTAGGCTGTGTGGACCACCTTCCCCTCGTCAATGGCCTTGGTGACTGTTTCAAAGAAATCAACCAGGTTTAAGAGGCAGGATCTGCCCTTAACAAAGCCGAACTGGGTAGGATCCAGTGTCTGTAGGTCCCCAATATCTTTATTTATGAGGTCCATGATGATCCTTTCCATAGCTTTGCAGACCAAGCTAGTCAGGCTTATGGGGCGATAGTTTCCAGGATCCGTTGAGGCACCACCTTTATGGAGAGGGACCACTGTTGCTGTACGCCACTCTTTGGGCACATATCCTGTAGTAAGGCTGAGATTGAACAGTAGTTTTATGTTTGGGTTTAGCTCTTCTTGGAGTTCATGTAGGTCACAGCCCGGGACACCGTCTGGTCCCATTGATGCTGTGTTTTTTGCTTTGGAGAGGGCGGCTCTTACCTGAGCATCTGAGATGTCAGGGGGGCAGCACTCTGCTGGGATAGATATTTGCCCTTTTGGTGGGGGGGAGAAGTTTGCGCTGAACCTGTCAGCTAGGATGTTGGCAATGTCTGTGGGTTCAGTGTATTTTTTGTCATTTTGGACTAATTCTGAGCATATCTGGGAATTACCACCCAGGTTCCTAACATAACTAAAGAAAGCCTTGTGATTATCCTTAGTGTCCTGTGCAATTTTTCTCTCGAAACTGGCCTTAGACAATTTTATGAGTGCCCGTAGTTTTTTGCTAATACTGAACAGTGATGCCTTCCTTTTTTGGGATTTTGCTCTATCATTTAGTAGCTTCCTCCTTCTATTGTATAGTTTGTTTATGGCTGGGGTCCACCAGACAGGATGTCTGCCTTTGGAGGATTGGGTCTTGGTTTTATTTGGGATCGCATGATCCATGCATTCCTGAAGGTGTACATAGAATTACGTTTATAAAGGATTCTGCGGTCTGGGCTGTATTTTCCACAGGCCCGGGGGCTTTGAAGGATTCCACCTCGGTTTTGAGGAGTGTGAAATTTGCTTTAGAGAAGTTTTTCACTGTGGTTTTCTGGGCAGGGGGTGGGGTTGGGATGTGAATATCCAGTGAGATTAGTTTATGGTCTGATCTTACCAGTGAGGGATACACTTCTGGTATGGAGCATAGAGTCCCCATGTTGGTGATGATCAGGTCCAGTATGTTTTCCCCTCTTGTGGGAGTGGTAACAAGTTGTTCCTTAGCATTTGAGTTTATAAATTCTAGGAACCTTTGGGCTAGGGTGTTGGAGCTAGAGTAATGCTCCCAGTCTATGTTTGGGTAGTTGAAGTTGCCCAATATAATGGTGTTTGGAGAGACCTTCATATTTTCCAGTGTTCTCAGAAAGGCCGAGTAGTGTTCCTGGGTTTGGGAGGGTGGTCTGTAGCAGGCTATAAACTGGAAGGCAGTTTTACCCACTGTTAGTTACACATGGATAGTCTCTGATGCTTCGTGCTTTGCCACCAACCTGGAGGTGTGGGTATCTTTGATGAATATCGATACTCCCCCTCCTTTTGTGGTTCGGTCCAAGTTTTGGGGCCGAAAAGCATGGTATGAGGTATAACCTGGTAGTGCTGGGGTGCTCTCGGGAGCCCTGAACCAGGTTTCTGTTACTGCACAGATATCGATGTTCTCCATGCTAAGGAGAGTTTCGAAAAGTGCATCTTGAGGTTTAGACTTCTGGCATTGAGTAGCATTACTCTTAGTTTCTTATCCCTTGTGATACCTATGGAGGTGGTTTGTCTTTTGAGCCTTGCCTAAAAAAGGCACTATGGGGGTAGCAAGAGCCTTTGCCAATATCCGAAAGCCCACGGGTGACAACGTATAGGTTATCAACCCTATAGGTGCAGCTATATACAGACTATCTGCAGAGATGTTACAGTTTCTCTTTTCAAACCTTTTAGTGTAAGAGGTAAGTCGCTGTGAATAAAAAATTGCAGGATATGGAAGTAGATTAGGCTTTAGTCAGGGTTAGAGCAAGGACATAACCACTGATTTTTAAAATACTGGGTTAGATTTTTTTGAACTGATTAAGGGAGGGGTTCAGAGTAAGGTCAGTTGGGAGCGAATTCCAGGTTTTGCCTACTGAATTTGCAAACAAAGATCCTCCAGATAGTTTGTTAGGTTTGACAGATTGAACCAAAAGTTTTGTAGTGGAACGAATTGGCCTAGAGGGTTTGTAGGGATGGATAATGTTTTTATGGGAGGGTTTTTTTTCTGGATGGTTAGCAACCTTGAATGCTACGGTAAGTTGATTATATTGAATTAGCCTGGGGACTTCTAGCCATCCTAAGAGGTTCAGGTTTCGACAATTGTGTGTCCTATAGGGAGTTCCTGTGGCAAACCTGGCAATTTGATTGTAGCAGCTAGAGAGTTAGATGAGATCAGTTTTGTTCAAGTTAGTGAGCATTGGTGAGGCATAGAGTAGAGCTGAAAGCAGATGGGTACAGGCAATGGCAGTCCTAACACATTTTGACAATGCTTCATGTGCTGTGTGAATGGAGCAGTGTCTAATAGGTTTGTTTCTTTCTGTTATTTTTAGCACTGTTTAACAAATAAGTCTTGGTAAGTACAGAGTAAGTTTATGGATATAGGTTATCTAAGTCCCTGCAATTTGTGTTTTTAATGTTCTTTGGCCATCATCAGTTTACAGTATTGTTTTCAGCCTACTGAATCTGAAGGTTTTCTCCTACAATCAACCTATAGCAGCAATATAAACATGGTTTTGTATGTAAATTAAGAATAACTTTATATTTGTTGAGAATATGAAACCAAGGGATACATGCCAATCTACTGACGGCCTTTTTTAACTGCTGATAGATCAAAAGAATTTTGCCAAAACCTTTTAGCACATCACAAAAACTTTTTTTTTTCAGGGGAACAAACCCCCCTCACCCCCTGAAATTATATAATCTACTTTGAGGTCACACAACAGTGGAGAAAGGGAATTCTCCACTGACACCAAAAAGAGTTTTGGTGTAATTTCTTCTATCTGCAGTCAAAGAAACAGCTGTCGACAGATTGATTTACACCCAAAACAAAAATAGCTACTTCAGAATTCTTCTGAATTATTTCAGTACAGAAGCATAGATTTTGGTTGCAGATAAAAATTGTTTGTCAAACCTGATGTTCCCATTCCCGCTATCTTCTTAATAAGATGCATACCTTGATTTACAAATATGCTACCAAGAACGTGATTTTTCAAGTAAAGGATTTTAAGATGACAGCTGTGCAAGGGTTCATAATGCTTATCTTTGTATACAAGTGTAAAGCTAAGTTTATGTGCCAACTCACCAGACTTTACCAATGAGATCCTGATATGTGCAAGATTCTGAATACAGGAAGATGGGTCAGAAATAACAGAACATATGATGCATAAATTGGACCTTAACAGAAAAGGTATAGTAAAGAGACATATAATACATGAAAACAGAACAGGTATAGTGATTCAGAGTCTCACATAAAAAACAAACATCACCTGATTTTAGCTGAAGGCCAGCATAAAGTATTTAAGAACTGGAAGTACTGCATAAGTACTCCCATATGTATGTGTGTATTTTCCTTTTGAAAGACCTTCAAATTGATGAGGCTAACATGATTCAGGAGCCTTTAGCAGACTGTTCAGCCATGTTTCTTTCTGTCAGTTCAAGAACAGGCAGGAGTGGAGAAAATGAAAGCAACATGATCTTCACATTGGCCATGAGGCCTGACTCTACAGGGGCAGAAAGAGATCCCTGGCCGTGTGGAGACCACTTCAAATCACATTATCTGGCAAAACAAGGGCAGAGTAATCAGAATAATACTGATGCCCCACCATTCCAGGAGCACTCTAAATTAAAAAAAAAGTACCCTGAATATTTTGTAGCAAATTATTAAATTATGGACTTTTAAATGCTGACCTGAAACTCCAGGTTCATAGGTAAGTACTAGGCTAGCTGCCTCTGCCGGCCATTTTAAGCCCAACCAATTTCACTTTCAGAGGTGAAAGTCAAACCCTATAGCTTGTGTCTGTGAGGAAAACACATTAGCCATTCTGCCCCCCAACCAAGTCTTTTAAATCAGGATCCAAAAAAGTCCATTTCTGGAGAAACAGAGACTTTCTTGTTGATAGTGGCTTGGAGTAGGTGAGATAAGAAAAACTGGCTCTATCTTATTGAATTGGTTTTCTGAGAAGTTCTAAAACTCCTGGTGAAAAAAACACACTTAACCCTGGACACAATACTCCTGATAACACTCTTTTATCTTACAGCTTGCCTGCAAAGTGTACAAGGTCAACTCATTCATTATTGATGAAACAATACATGAGAAATACTTTCTTTGCATGAATATCCATTATTTTCAGTTATTAAATAAATAGCATTTCTCAGGCATGAGTGGGAGATTGGATTCTATGGATTCCCTGACAGCAGCAATTTCATCATTGAGAAAAAATATTTTTGTCTTACGTAGGCACAGTAACATTTGTAGTGATTGTATTATGTACCCATTAAGCTAAATACAAGCATATAAGGGTCAATTTTAATGGCATAAGATATTAAATGTACCATATTGTCACAATGGCTACTAAAAATCCTTTTGTTTCTGTCATGTGGAGGCATACAGGAAAGTCTGAATATGAAGAGCGACAAGAGTCTCATAACTGTTTATAAGGAGGGTGTAATAGGTTGAGTGAAGCTACCACTTCCCTTTCAGTAAAACATGCAGTGAAAATGGGAAATGAAGAAACGTGTACTAAATGTAATTATTTATGTCATAAAACCTGTGGTTGTTGATTTCACTGAATCTTGCAGCTTATATGACATATAGAATGCAAGAAATATAAACTGGAGGAAATTTTTGCTTTAAGCGGAAATGCAGCAATCATTTTTAAAAAGAGAAACTGACTTCCTGACACACACATTTACAGTGGTCAAAGCTTAGTGCTCCTTGCAATGTTACTCCAGCTCAGAGGATGAATTACCTTACTTGGAATCGTACTTCCCTGCAAAATTTTAAAGCTGAGGAAATGGTAAATTTTTTATTCAATATTAAAGTGTAACAGGAAATGTAGAATGTGGAAATCTTTTCAGAAGACATAGTAACTCAAGTTTAGTTTTTTTTTTTGTTTTTTTTTTGCCCTGGATTTGAAGTGAGCACAGTGGACTGCATGACTGAGACAGAAGCTGAAGCCTTAAATTCTTTGCCTGTGAGACTGTGCAACTGCAGATTTATATGGCTATTTGTCAAAGTGAGACTTGCACAAAGTGCTTCTCAAGACAAATCCTACCATCTGAATGATGTATTTCACCACACTGCAGTCTAACATAACCTTATGAACAGATGGTGCCATATTTATGATTAAAAAAACTCTCTCAGATTTCAGAACATTGATAAGTACTATTACTACTTCTAATGTAGACTGCCTAGAAGGACTCTAAAACAATTAGCCATACAAGAAAAGGAAGGCCTGAAGGTTGAAACACCAGAGATAAGTAGTAAATAATAAATATTATCTTATAAAGACTCACAATAGGTTTATAGGGCATATTAGGCTAATGACCACAAGAGCCTTTTTAATCCTAACCATATATCTTAAATGCATCTGACAAGTTTTAGGAACCTTAAATTATTCTAAAGGCTATATGTAGACTTGGGCTTGGATGGTCAAGCATTTACAGAGTGCATCTGTCCATTAGGGACATAGGTACCAGACCAGGGGTGAATTTCCAATTCCCCATCTACTGATCCAGGTTGTTCTTGAATTGGGTTAGGGAAGAATTCTGCTTCACATGGATAGAAAGCCTGTTCTGGATAAAAGATAGTCTTTGACACACATACCTGCCCCACCAAAATGTCCTATCTATGTTGGAAAAAAGATTTAAGTCCTTTAACTGGGTAGTTCTTAAACTGTTTGTTTCGCAGATATACAGAAGGTAAATCAGAGCAGGATCCATAGATGGCTTATATGCCAGACATAGATCACACCTCAACAGTCTGTAAGAGACCAAGTAAAGGAATAAGGGTTTAAGGCAGTCCATGTAGGACCTGTTGTTTATGCCCGGGATCCTTTTTGTGAGAAACACCTGTGGAGATTCCAGTTGTTGCATGTGCCTGGTCAGGTATATACCGAAAGGGTAGGTTGTACTCAATGATTGGTCTGATGAGGGCCGAATACAATGGAATGATGACTTCCTCTGGCCTAGTTGCCATGTCCTTGCTTATAAGATGTGCAACACAGAATGATTTCCTTACTACCCTAAACACATGTGATTGGCCTCTTTGAGGAGGTGACTCCTTGTTCGAAATTCTTGGGACCTATCTGAGAGCCTACCAGCTATCCAGCAAGTGACATAAGGGTTTATACTTAATTCCATGAGCTTGCCTGTAATTCCCTAGTGGGGTTTTGTATTAAATGCCTTAGCCAGGTCAAGGTAGGCAGTGTGCACTGTTTTGCCCTTGTCCAATGTTTTGGAGACCTACTCAAAGAAGTCCACCAGGTTAAGTAGGCATGATCTGCCCTTGATGAAACCAAACTGGACTGGGTTGGATCCAGTGTCTGAAGATTTCCTATGTCATTGTTAATCATTTCCATGATAATTCTTTCCCTATCTTTGCATATGAGACTATTCGAACTTATGAGTTTGTAGTTACTGGGGTTTGTAGATGGCCTGCCTTTGTGCAGATGGATGACTGTTGCAGTTCTCCAATCACAATGGTACAAAGTCTGTCTGGAGGCTATGGTCACTAGTGACTCTGGTGGTCCTGATAGGTCATGTTTCATGCTATTTAGGGGACATCCTGGGATATTATCTAGGCCAATCAATGTAATATTCTTGACCTTGAAGGGTATGTTGAGGACCTGCTCCCTAATGACAGCTGGGGGAGTTATGTTCAATGGTATTTCCTGAGGGGTGGTTGGTGGGCAGAGGGGACTAAAATCAGAGCTGAATTTGTCAGTCAGTAGCTTTATTACATCTTCTGGCTCAGTGCACATGGATGCTTTCACAGTTAGCTCTACATATTGTTGTGCATTGCTTTTGAGGTTGTGGACATAGCAAAAGAAAGCCTTGTGATAATTTTTGGCCTGGGATGCTATTTTTACTTCAGATTTGGCTTTGGTAGACTTGCTCTAAGTTGCTTGTTTAGATTGATGAGATAGATTTTTATCCTGCTGAGCTGTTGTTTGCTAATGTTTGCTATGACATTCTTCCTTTTGTTATACAACCTACTGATGTTGGGATTCCACCAGGGTGGCTTGTTTTTTGAGTTTGTTCTGTGATTATTCCTGATAGGCACAGCTGTCTCTATGCATCTATTAACATGATTGTACAGGATCCCTGTGAACATTTCTACACAGGTAACAGTGTTCTCAGGGCATGGTGGGGCTTGAAAATTTCCCAGGTTATCATTTAATAGCAGAAAGTTTGCCATAGAATAGCTTCTAAATTTTCCAGGACTAGCAAGGGTCCCAGGTTTTATTTTTATTTCAAAGGTGAATGTTTTATGGTTTGACCTTTCAAGAGAGGACATTACACTTTGGGGGTAGAGGGGCTGGGTTAAGCATTCTCTGATGTTAGTGAGAACTGGATCTACTATGTTCACATCACTAGGGGAGTATGGACTAACTAGTCGAGGGTGTTTGCACTGACAAAGTCCAAGAAGCCCTGGGCCTGCAGGTTTCAGGTCATGTATGATTCCTACTTTATAGTGGGGTAGTTAATGTCACCCATGAATACTGTATTGGGTTGATTGGTGAGTGTTTCCAGTAAGTTTAAGTATGTGTTATGAATATCTTAGCACAGAAAGGGAGACCTATAGCTTGCAAGGATATGGTCTGGGACTTTGCTTGTAGTAATTTGGACATCCTGTTTGACCATCCTTGAAGTATGTTTGTTTTTTTTTATGTACAGTGAGACACCTCCACCCTTAGTTCCAGCCTGTTCAGTAGTTGGTCTAAATGTGTGGAAAGCATTGTAACTCTCCATGGTTTTAAACCATGTCTTGGTAACTGTATACATTTCTGCATTCTCCTCAGTGAGGAGAGCTTGGAGGGAGTGGAGTTTCTTCTTTAGACTCCTAGCAATCAGCAGTAACATTCCAGGTTTTCTAAAGTTGGTTTTGCTATGTTGGAAGGTTTGTCAGTTTGACATTGCCTAAAAAAGGTACAATGGGAGAGGACAATGTTTTAGCCAATATTCAAAAACCTAAAGGAGCCAGGTGTTGACCATTCCTGACAAAGCAGCATGATCTATTGACCATATCATCCTATGCTGACAAATATTAATTCTACTTGGAGTGACACCAGAAACTAAGCCCGTTATTAAAGTCGATCATCATCTGTTCATATCATAGCATCATCCTTGGAGAAGGTAGAATGCTGCTCAATGCTAGGCTCATACCAAGCCTGGGATATACAATCCAAAAGTTCCACCATGTCTCTTTTCATGTAGGGAGGTATGTCTCAGGTCATTTACATCCACATGAACTATGGCTGAGTCATACTGGTATTTCTAATACAGTGACCTGAGGTTATGTGTGATCTGGCAGATCATAACAAACAAAACCAACAATGAGAAAGTTATAAGCTAGTTGCTTTACATCCATGAACTAAATATATTTATGCATTTATCTATGTATTTATTTATTGTCATTTGAATCCATTAAGGAGTGTTGGTAGGCAATCTGCAAGCCTGTCAGTGGCAGCTATTCCAAATCTTTAAGTGTGAACAGGGTTCCTAAGGAAATCAG
Organism: Protopterus annectens; assembly: GCF_019279795.1. Classification (NCBI taxonomy): domain Eukaryota; kingdom Metazoa; phylum Chordata; order Ceratodontiformes; family Protopteridae; genus Protopterus; species Protopterus annectens. The sequence goes on from NC_056744.1 coordinate 112,959,887, forward strand.
GTATTCTGATAAATGACAGAGCCAACCAAGTGTCTAAGATTAAGAACATAGCATATATTCCCAACCCTTATTTGAAAACAGAACGTAATATTTTGATCTGCTTACATTATTACTTCTACTTTCCTGTTTTGAAGCTGAATAAAATAGATCTCAGAAGGTATTAAAAAGCTGAGGAAACTACTTGTCAGTTTATTGTGGTATGTTTAAGGGACAATTCCAAACTTTTTACAATATTTATTTTATTTTTTTATTTATTGACATTTGTTAACCAGGAAAGTCCACTGGATCAAGTGACCCATTATCAGTAGAGGCCCAGGAAGAAAAGCTCCACAAACAGTGTATAATACAAAGGCATAAAAATATATATAATCTTACAAAAAAGGTACATATGATTGTCGGAACAGGTGCGTATATTTACAACATATGGAACGATTAAATAAATAAGACAGATAATGAAAACAACCTATCCCTTTAAGATAATGACACTGAAGTACAAAAATAACATAACTGTGGGACTTCCAAGATGGCTGCACACTAAGTAACAGCTTAATTTCAGTTCTCTCAGTGTGAAAAAAGAAACTTAGAAAAAAGAGTGAGTGAAATTTGTCTTTTTGGGTAAATTTCAGTTACTGGATAGTGAACTGTCTCGATGCTAGCAAAGAAGAAATGTAAACAACCTAAAAGAAAACCAACCACAAAAGTTGAAGAGAAAACACAGACTGAGAAGAATCCTGCAGCTGTTCAGCAAAAAGCAGTTCAAGCTCCATCTTTGGTACAAGACATGACTTCCAGTAATCTAGAGGAAAAATAAGTCAAATGTGCTCAGAGCCATTTAAAATAAATGAAGCACTGAAGGAGTATATCAACTCAAATAACAAAAGGCTGAAAAAAATGGAAGAAACTTTAAACAGATATTCAGATGAGCTGATAAAACAGAAAAAATTATAGGTTGAACTGAAGAAAAGGGTAGCTGAGTATGAGATTGCTCAAGAAGAAATGTTTCATGAAAAGGGTAGCATAAGAGGGACTGAGCATATAGGAAAAAACTGAGATTTTCTGCTGTACCAGAAAAATTGGATGGAACAGACTGTATTGATTTTATGAAAGCATAAATAAGCAACTAGACTGGTATTCCACAGCAGGAGTTGTTAATTGAGAGGTCATATTGTGTGTATGCTTCAAACCAGGTCATGAGAAAGCAGCCAAGACCTCTAACAGTAAAGATACAATCCTACCAGCAGGAAGAGTTAATTCTGACAAAACTATGAGAGAAGGACAAAGTACTAAAAGTTGGAGACAGTAGAGTGTTTGTGGAAAATAATTACTCACTGCACAGCAGACAGAAGAGGAATACATTTACTCCAGCATCAGGGAATGCCAAGAAGCAGGTGTGAATTTCAAGCTGCTGTATCCAGCTATCTTCAGAATACTTTTTTCCCTGAAGGGTCTAAGTAATTTTTTATGCAGAACATGCTAAGTATGAAATACAAAAGTTTGTTCAATAAAAAGTGAGCCAACAAACAGAAGGGGATTCTGTTTCTTATTCTTCTGATAATAAAGCTAATAGAGAGAGTATGCCAGTGAAATGTTTCCAATGCTCCAAAGGAAAATGCTTGAGAGACAGAAAAAAGGAGAGGAGTTGACTAGAAGAACCAGAAGTACATTGAAAATGAACTAGAGACTAGAGGTGGGAGATGGAGATCAACAGGGAAATAAAAACATCATCTCAGAAATTAATGAATAAATATGGGTTTACAAAGCATCAAACACATTTGTGAAATGCAGCAGAACAAGAAAACCTGGAAATATTGAACACTTTTTACTTTGTTAAACTTGTAGGGGAACTCTAAAGCATATGCCTTACTTCATGTCATTAATATTTGAAAAAACATTAAGGAGAGGGGGAACAGGAAGGAAATATATAATTGTAAGTAAAACAATTTTTGTTCTTAGCAGTATTTTTATAAAACATGACATATACTACATGCTATATTTACAAAGGATTTTTCAGTTATTTCTGTGTGTAATATGGATACTAAAGTAAACAGACACCCTTTTTTCTTTCTTCTTTCTTTCCTCTTGTACAGTTTTAAGAAATGCAGGCACTGCAATGTAAAAAGAGAAGAAAGCCTGGACAAAGGCACATGATATAAGTAAAACTAAGATGTTTTTTCTTACTTTTGCTTAGGGGAATGATTGGATTAAGGTCCTTAACTTGATCTAACAAAAAGTTTTAAATGGACGCAAGTAAGTTAAAGAACATCAAATGTAATGAAAAGTTTTTCTTTAGCAACTAAATGTTGACTGTGCAACATGAGAAGCTTGTAGCTGAAGGCAATTGTGTATCTGGTTCTCATGTTTCTATGAAGAATAGCCAAGGACAATAAAACAGAATACTTTTTTCTTTCAATGCCCAAAAAATAATTTTTCAGAAAGCTTTCAAGTTATTTTCTACATCTTGGAGAGAAATACAGACAACAATTAGGGTAAGAAGAAGCACAGGCTGTACCATATATCGCAGCATGGATAACCTTCATTACAGTTGAAAAAAACACAAACGGCAGGCACCACAAACTGCAAAAAATGAACCAAGGCAGGAAAAAACAGCACCTCATGTTCTTCAGCTCTTCAGCTTTTTATTAAAATAGCAAGGATAAAAAACTCTGGTAACACAAGCAAGTGAAGTTAAGTGCTTTTCGACTAGTACCTTTAAGAAAGTTACCAATAACGAAAACAGAGACAATGAAAGACTGTCTATTGAAACAAATACAACTATTGTATCTGATTTGAAAGCTTTAGATTCTAAACTTTACAAAATAAAAAAAACTACAATTAGAAGTAGCTTATTTTGATGAATGCCTTAGGGAAAAGGTAATTTCAAAAGGCCTGAGATCTTGGCAATATCCAACAGGTCTGGTTCCAGGTTCTTCATTTCACAATGACCTGTTGGATCTTTTTAACAAACACAGGTCAGAACTAATGCAACTTATCAATAAACATTATCTCAATTCAGTGGACTCTTTGACTGATGAAATTATGACAAATTAAAACACGTATCGGTGAGTCCCCTGAATTTGTTCGGTATAAATATGATTAGTCCAGATGTTTTGAAAGCATAGACAAACACATGGAGAAACTGAGATTAATAAAAATCACGAAACTGGAACATGACATCAAAGTGTACCCTAATGGTACACCACCTTCTCAAGGCAAGAATGGTTCTTTTCAGTCGACTGCACCACCAGTGAGATCAACAACAGCCGGACCAAGTTTTACCAAACCCAACCAACAAAAAGAGCAGCGGGGTAACCATCTAGATCAACTAGATAACTTCTCTGCAGCAGAATCATATCATGATGAACAGGATTTTTTACAGGAAGGCACCAGCCAGCAGCAAATGATGGGAAATGAGGTTTGGAAAGGAAAGAACCCACAACAAAGGAAAGGCAACAGCAACAGGAAGAAAAGGTAGCCACATTTACCTCTTCGAATGTATTGGATGTTAGTGCGAATTATTCAGGTACTGTAACTGATTTTTTTGGTTGTTCACCTTTTACTTCTGTGACTAGCATACCATATCTTTATAATAATCTGTTGAGGACAGAAACGGGTGCGGATTCTTCCAGCACTGCTATGGCTCTTATTCATATCAAATTAGCTCAACAAAAGACTGTAACACCTTGTTTTCATTCAAATGTACTTAATAATATGTTGGGCGAGTCATTTGATTTTACTGAGCCTAATGTATTGTACAGTGAGCCTCCAGTAATGATAGACAGTTTTGATGCTGAATGTTTAAATTATAACTTCAGTGATATATCCAATGCTACATTTGTACGATTATTTAATGTTAACAATAGAATGGGTCCTGGTGGTAAACCACTTAAACATGGGAAGACAAAAACGTTATTAATGATGTGGGGCCTGGTAGTAAACCATTTACACCTGTTGATATGACAAAAGCAAAAGTTTGTAACAACAATAATGGAGTTGTACCTTTAGCTAATGTGACTATTACTACTGAGGCCAACAAACAGGACATATTTAGTTTTGAAAGAACTGAAGGGATTTCTTTTAATAACCTTAACCACAGTAACTTAGGACATCCAATTGATCCCTGTTTGACTACCCCCTCACAGTTTAACACTGAATTCCATTTAAAAGTGTCAAATTTGACTTTTTCTAATTTTTTGAATAGTGTAACTGCAGAGTCCAAATTGGTAGCCCCTAATAAGTTGACAGATATGAACTTTCAAACAGAAGCACACATGTGGAAGTTGAACTCAGCACTGACGCTTATAGGCAAACAGTCCCCCTAATCATCACTAATAAAAGAGGGGATTTTAGCATATATAACTTTTCTGAATTTTGAAATTATACCTAATGTAGTAGAACTACTAGCAAAGGGTTTATCATTTGTACCCACTAAGCCAGCTAATATGGTAAAAACAATTATGGACTTTAAGCAGTACATTAGAAAACTTAATTTGCAGGTTCTTTTTAAAGCTGAACAGAAAATTACACCCAAGTACTACATTCCTAGTACCTTCAACCCATTAAGCCACCCATGTATAGCAATGTTTGAGAAAATATGTGAAAATGATTTCAGGAATTTACTAACAGAGACATTTAATTTCACAAGGAATGTAAGGAAAGATGACTGGGCAGCATTTAATGATTTTTGTCAACTACCAATTAGAACCTTAAAACCTGACAAAGGAAAAGGATTAGTAATTATGGGGTATTATTTGTATGTTCAAAAGATGATAAATCTTCTGGACACTGATACCTACATCCCGGTCAGTTTGAACAAATTTAACGTAGCTTATAGAAAAATTAAGGAACATCTAAAAGATTTATTCATTGAACAACTTATTGACATGCTGTTGTTGAATTATTTAACTATGTTAGCTCCTAGGACACCAGTTTTGTTTGGTGTACCCAAAATACATGAATCCCTAATGGATCCACCCATGAGGCCACTAGCTTGATGCTTGTCAAAGTATAACCTATCCTATAGCCAAAGTAGTGGACAATATTTTGAAGAAACACCTTAGTGATATAGACCAAATTTGTAAATATTATTGGTCTTTTCTATCTAAATTAAATGAACTGTCTTCTGGTTCCTTAGTGTGCAAACACAGGAGGGTTATGGCTGACAAAGTTTGCAGATGACTGCAAACTGGGAGCCATAGTCGAAAACACATCTGACACAGATATCCTTCAGAAGGGTCTCACAGAAACGGATAACTGGTGCCAGAGCCATGGCCTAAAGTTAAATGCCAAAAAATGCATAGTCATACCCTTCGGGAAAAACAAGGTTACCCCTAGCTACCATATAGGTGGCAATCCACTGAGCACAGAAGAAGTTATCAGGGACCTGGGGACCCAGGTTGACAGTAGCCTGTCATTCGACACCCATGTAGCTAAAGTAGTTAGGAAGACCTTCTACATTGCCCACCTTATCATGAAGGGATTCACATCTAGATCAAGGGAGGTCATAGTCTCCTATACTCATCACTCATCAGACCAATGATTGAGTACAATGCCCCATTCGGAATGTATCTGACCCGACACTTGCAGCAGCTGGAGAGGCCACAAAAGTTCCTCACCAAAAGGATAAAGGGTCTCAAAAATCTGTCCTATGCTGCCCGACTGAAAGAACTCCAGCTCTATTCAGTCGCTTACCACTTGCTCAGAGGTGACCTTTGCCTGACATACAAGGCCATGTCAAACCCAGATTTGATGAATATGCTTCACCTCAAAAAATCTAGATCCATCAGAGCCACAAGGGCGGGAGACTTAAACCTCGACACGGCTATTAATAGGACGTGCTGGAGGGATAGATTCATCACCCAGAGACTCCCTATGCTGTGGAACAGAGCACCTCGCTGGCCTTGTTCAAGAGAAATCTTGACCAATGGATGGGAGATCGCAGATATACCCCAGGGATTACCTCGGTGTCACTGCTCGACAGAGGCACAGCAAAATAATGGGTATAGTTCCCCACACTAAAGGGGTGGCGTAAGCCACAAAACTATGGGCTAGGCTTGTAAATGCCCTCGGGCAGATAGCCTAGTATGAACCTATGAACCTATGAACCTATGAGAAAGGGGCCCCTGTAGCAGAGACCAAACTAGTTAATATTTTGTGGGACATTGTACTAAAAAATAATTATTTTCTGTTTGACAACCAATTTTACTTACAGAAAATCAGGGTGGCAATTGGGTTCCCATGTGGGGCCAGCTTTGCCAACAAAGTTATGGCCTATTGGGAAAGGGAGCATATTTTTACACAAAGACATCTTATGGACAGATTATTTTTCTACACACGCTTTCTGGATGACATTTTTGTCATCCACAAAGGCAGCTTGGATGAAGTTACGCAGTTTATTGAGTACTTATACTGAACTACTGAGTTCTTGAGATTCGCTTATACTTTCCACAAAGAAACAATAACCTATTTGGACGATGAACTCTTTAAAGATCAAACTCACAAGAAGATTAGCTGCTAGAATCCACATGAAGGACACTTTTTCAAACACATACTTACATTTTAGTAGTTCACATCCCTTTCACCATAAAAAATCAGTAATCAAAGGCCAGTTAGTTCGGGCCATGAGGATGGTTACAGCTGATAGTGATTTTTTAAAGGAATGTGACAAAATAGCTGACATGTTCCTTTCTAGAGGGTATCCAAGAAACGTCATTGATGAAATTGTGAATGAGATCACACAGAAGAGGTCTAATGGAGTTTATATCACATTATTGCAGGGGAAATCCTTCCCGCCTAATATGGTTAACACTGACACCAACTATGCGATAAATAAGTCTCCGGTCTCTTTTATTTTAACATTTAGTTTGGAAAGTGGACAGATCCTAACTATAATAAAGAAAAATTGGAACCTGTTGAGCAACAATCTTGAATTGCATACACTATTAGGGTCACACCCCTCTTTTGCCTTTAAGAAGGGGAAGAACCTGAAAAATCTTTTGGAAGGAGGTAACACTAGAACTATAAGGAATCCAGGTATGACTAAGTGTGAGTCTTGCAATTATTGCAAATTCATGGATATAGGGTACACATTTTATATTAGGGACCATCGTTATACCATAACTTTGGGGAGATTTAATTGTAACTCTACCTATGTTATATATTTAGCTCAGTGCCAACTATACCCTGCTTTTTACATCGGGAAGACTGATCGGAGACTATGAGAGCGTGTATATGAGCATCTTTACTACATCAGGAAGGAGAAAATTTAAAATGCCCTAGCTAGTCCCATCAAAGAGAATTCCACTCATAGTTTTACTTTTAGAGTTATCGACCATATCCCAAAAGATTCAAGGGGTGGACCAAGATCCCTACTTTTAGAGAAAAATTAATGTGGCAGATCCAGTTGGATGCCTGCCACTACCCTGGCATCAATGATTGTTGTTCTATACAGTGTATTTTAAAGCTTAAGAACTTGAACAAGTAATCTACAACCTTTATGGCTAATAATTATTATAGGCATGTTTTGTAATTAACTAATATAGTGAATGCAAAAGTTGAGTATGATGTTTATCTCTATAAGATCAGTGTTCCATGTCAATACATCTATTGTATTTTTATTGTGTTTACATTCTCTTAATTGTACTATGGTTGCATGTTGCACAAATCAGTAGCACTGACTGCTTAGCTTTCTCATACTGCAAACTTTCAGCTATTTATCAGCTTAATTGATACTCATTAAGCTATTGGGTTAACATGAGAAAGAAGGGAGAAGTGCATTTAAGCAAGTTTGTATCAGTGGTGCAGCGGTTAGCATTGCCACCTCACAGCAAGAGGTTCTCCGGTTAGATCCTCAGTTGGGGTGCCTTCTGTGTGGAATCTGCATGTCCTCCCTGTGGTCGGATGAGTTTCCTCCGGGTGCTCCAGTTTCCTCCCACATTCCAAAGACATGCTGTAGGTGGGTTGGACACTCTAAAATTGGTCCTAGGCATGAGTGCATGTGTGTGTGTGCCTTCTGTGGAAGGTTGGGCATTGGGCTGGCAACTCGACACTGTAAAACTCCACTGCCAGTCATGAGCAGACAGGTGATCTGCTGTGGCGACCCCTAACCGGGAAAAGTCGAAAGAAGAAGAAAAAGTATTTGCTGTTAGTTTGAAGAATTCTAGTTACTAAACTAGACGAAAAGCACTTAACTTCACTTGCTTGTGTTACCAAAGTTTTTTATCCTCGCTATTTTAATAAAGAGCTGAAGATCTGAAGAACTTGAGGTGCTGTTTTTTCCTGCCTTAGTTCGTTAACCTTCATTACAGGTTAATTCAACCCTGTAAGTGTAGCTGTCAATCTGGGACAACTGTTCCAATTAGGAGGGTTAAATGTCATTATTTGAAGATGTACTTCATTTTGCATGCTTGCATTAATAGGTTCTGGGGGTGTGCTTGTTTTTTTTTTTGTTTTTTTTTTTGAGGGTTTTCATTAAAACAAAAAAATCTTACAAGTTCTAACATAGGTTCAAATGGATATGACAAGATGACAAGAAACAACTGTGGAAAACATCAACCTGCAAAACATTAGTCTATGCATGTAACACAAAAGCTGATACTAGAAATTAAAAAAAAAAAAGCTGTTATGATGCCTCAGCATTGGCCCAGTAATCAAGGAGCTTCATTCCTCACCACTGGCAACAGTGGGAATGTACACACTGAGGGAATGACAAGTACACACAAAGTAAAGTGCAGTTTCCTCTAAGAGCACAAAGAGACCACAATCATTCTGGGGCTGGTTTCTCCCTCATTCTCCAGATCTCCAATAAGACTCCCCACTGGCACAGCTATAGGGTTGAGATCTCAGCTGAGTGGCCAAACCAAGACCTCCAGGACCCTCTCTGTTCAACAAGTGCTTCATGTCCCTGTGCAACTAGCTGACACACACACACACTTTGAGGTTTGATTTATACACACACACACACACACACACACACACACACACACACACACACACACACACACACACAAACACACACCTAGGAAAGGCTGGTACAGGTTTACTAGCTATTCCCCCTTCTGCCCAGTCTATAAGGTGGTTTCCACTACCACCAGCCACTACTTAGCTACTTTAAGGTCCTTAACAAAGGGTGTCCAATCTTACTGTGTAATGTTACTATTAATCCAAATGGTAGTTTGACCAAGAGCCAGACTATTAGGAAAGGTCTGTACAGTCTCACCAAATAGATATGCAACTACTCTAACAGCTTAAATATCTCTAAACAGACCAGCCACAATTGAAAGGTTTAAATATATCTAATGATAAATAATAAAAGAACAAGACAACACTAAATATGTATTTATAGTGATATCAGAGTTCAAAATCACATCACAGGAAATATTTAAAACAACATTGCAGGACAGTCTCAAGTAAATACAGAAAACATCTAAACTAATCTTTACTATGTTCCTAACTGAATAAAAGACAAATTATTGTACCCTAGTTAACTTACTTACACCAACACAAGGGCAGAAGTGGTGAGTGGATGTTGTCAGGTCAAAGACAAATACAAAATGCCTTGTCTCTCACTCTCAGAGAGTTCTTAAATTAATATCAAATATTACTGCTGGGATGCTTGCAGTAAGCCATCACTTTTTGTCACCTGACTTCAGTTCCCAGGCTCAAAAAACAGCCATTGCTAGAAACTGTTAGCATTTAGCATCTCCCTGTGTTAATATATAGCCTTCAGATGTTTGCAGATCCTGGAAGTCATAAAACAATAAAACACTTCTACATCTCAAGCCTAGTAATTATTTCTCTTTCAAGTCAACACAGAGAATCCCCTAGTGTAGACATCCTGTCTCCTGTTGACTGAAACTGACAGATAACATCTCTTGTTTATTATGTGGTTATAAAACAATTTAATTTCAACTATTTTCCTGAAGTTTTGCAAGTTAACCGTCTATGTACCAGTTTCCACTGTTAAAAATGCATACGTGTACACAGCTACAATAATGTATATACATTTCAGTTCTCTTCCAGTAGGGTACACTGTGGATACATCTTTTAAGCCCAGTACCATACAAACCATGTTCACACATACTTCTGTAACAGCAGTTTGATATACACATAATATAAAGTTCTAATACATTTGTACCACCAGCATATGAATTGTGTGACATTCACAACTGACATATAATCATTTACAAAATTCCAGATAGCTGGGCTGGCAGTGTCTCCTTCTACCACACTTCTATATAAATTATATTAATATTCACAAATGACATATAATTATATAAAACATTCCTGCGAGCTGGCAATATTTCCTTTTGTAAAAAAATAAAATATCCAACCAGTATACAAGACAAAGAAATGTCCAATCTTCCGAGGTGAAGAAATAAATATTTAATAAATCCACAACAGGCAAAAATGAGCGCTTTCGTCTTGAACACAAGACTTCATCAGATGCAATTTTTAAAATTAAACCCATATATATATCACAAACAATTAATTAAAAAAATTTGTGAATTTAGTAATTACATAATTCAGTAATTAAATAAAATTAAAATTAAAAAAAATACAGGTTCACTGCTGGAAAACAACATGTAAATAAACTCTTTCCTTTAACCCTCAGAAAGGTAAAATGTATATATGTCAGTGTTTTTATAACTGATATAAGAAAATATAATTGTGAAGCTTTCAAAAATAGTACAGGTTTAATTGAAATGTATTCATTAAGTCCTGGGTACGTACTAGATTTAAACCTAAGCTGCCATCTAAGCTCTCTGTTCAGTAATATATTTCTCATGTCCCCTCCCTTGGAATTGTTTCTTACAATATCTATAATCCCAAACTTGAAAATACTGGGGGAAACACAGTCTAGGGTGTGTTTATATAAAGCACTTGTCTCTTTTTTGGACTTGATATCGTATAGGTGTTCATATATCCTATCTTTCAAAGGCCTCTCCATTTTCCCTATGTAAAATGCTGTGAATCCCTCACACACAGCCAAATAAACTAACATCCTAGTGTTGCAGTTACCTTTACAAAAATGTACACAGCTATTTAACCCATTTTGTAAATATAAAAAACTTTCCTTAATTATGTAGGGACAATATCACATCCTCCACAGGTGGTTGTACCTTGTTTATCATTAACCTTTCTAGCATCTACCTGTTCAAATTCACTTTTCAAGTTTCTACCAGTTCTGTAAGAAAATATGACCCCACCTCCCGCTAACTCTTGTAATTCTTTATTAACTTTAAACATACTCCAATTAGCCCTTATGATGTTTGTAAAGGACCCAGTAAAACCCTTGAACTCTACTACACATGCTCTTTGGAAGTTTCTTGTGTCTCTATCATGATTGGAAACAAGTAAGGGTTTGCCTAAAAGTGCCTTATACTTAGTACCCCACCCTCTATACACTTCGTTCAAAATGTTCTGAACAAAGTCAATGGGGTAGGCCCTGTCCACAAACATTTCCTTCAAGTTGTCAAACTCTTTTAACAGTTCATTTTTATCCGAAGTCACCCTTGCAATTCAGACTGCTTGTCCCTTAACCAAACTTTTTTTCTGAAATGTAGGGTGGCTACTAGTGAAGTGCAAATAACTATTACACCAAGTGTCTTTTCTATAAATCCTGGATTTAAAACAATCTTTTTTATAAGATATAGTAGTATCCAGGTAATTTATACTTTCTTTATCCCAAGTGTAATTAAATTTGAAAAAAGAAGTCATACCATTAATGTATTGCATAAAGGAGTGAACTTTCTCTTCTCCTCCCAGCCACAAAACAAAAATGTCATCCAAAAGCCTACCGTACAGGAGTATATTGTCCATGAAGGGACTATTAAAATTGTACCATTGTTCCCACTCTAACATAACCAAATTGGCATAAATGGGGGCACAAGCTGCCCCCATTGCTACATCACTGCTTTGTTGGTAGTATTCACCTTGGAAATGCAGGTAATTATGGTCAAGTACCATTTTCATTAGTTCCAGTACAAGTGAAATATTATCACCTGTCATGGTCGAAAATTTATATAAAGTATCTCCAAAGTATTGTTGCCCTACAATTCTCGGGATGCTGGTAAATAAATCTTTAACATCTATGGTCAGAAAACTAACATTTTCTGTCCAAATCTCCTGTGTTAATTTACTCAGAAACACCCATGAATCTTTAATCAGATGGTCCGTGTTTTCCACAATTTCTTTTGTCCATTAATCAATGTATACTGCCAAAGGATGTGTTTTTGAACCTCTTGCAGCCACTATGAGCCTGAAAGGCGGGTCTCTGGTGTTCTTATGAACCTTGGGTATTCCAAATACATTTGGAATAATGGGATTTTCTTGCTTAAGAAAATAAAATGTTTTTCCATCTCTTCTGCTTTCTACTAGATACTCTTCTAACAAAGAGTCAATTCTACCATAAGCAATGTTGATCTCATTCTTAGATACTAAAGTGTAAGTGGCATTGTCCAAAAGAATAGAAGTAATAACATTATTGTACTCTTCTGTACCATATAAAACTACACCCCCACCTTTGTCAGGTTTCATTATTCGTATGTCAGGTCTATTTCTTAAGTCCCTTAACAATAATTTTTCGCCAAAATCTAAATTGTGTGTAAATCCTCTCTTACTCTACTGAAATTTTTTGTATAATTCCTCAGTAACAGATTTCTCAAACATAGATAACATAGGGTGAAGGTGTGGGTTAATAACATTACTTCTAGTTAATCCTGCATCAAAATTGCTTTCTAGTGAACTGAAATTCTTGTATTGTATCCCAAGGTTATGTTTCCTGAGAAAAAGCTTTAAGTCCACCAAGTAGTTGGCCAAATCACCTTGACTAGAAGGTACAAATTTAAAGCCTTTTGATAACAAATAAAAATGTTCTTTTTTCAATTGTAAAGATGTATAATTGAATATTTTAAACCCCTCAAACTCAGTGACTACTCCATCCTTATCAGTTATAGGTATGACTTCATTTCTTTCCTGTTCTCCTCCAACCTTGGTTCTCTCCTTGTGTCATGTACTGGTGTTTTTGCCCTGAATCCATGTTCTGTTGGGCCTTGCTGGCTAACCTCTCTGATCTCCTCAGTGTAAAAAAATCTCCACCTTGTTCTGGAAAAGAATCTAATTCATCTAGTCCCCTGTGTGTGTAGTGGTTAGTGGTTTCAGTGAAAATATGTGGGGCTTCCCCGTCCCAGTTTCATTCCTCTAAAACTCAACACCTCTTTTATATTTATTTTCCTTTTTGTATGGGCCTCCATAGGCCGTCCCCCGAGTATATTGATTCTGGTCTCTTAGCAATTTTCTCTATTTTTTGACATGTATGTTGCCAATTCTTTTGTTTACTCTAAACAAAACTTTCTTATAAAGTTCTTCATATTCCACAAACAAAAGATCCTTCAAGATGTCACAATTCAATTTCTCCACATATTTTTTCATGTTATTTATGATAACTTCATAAAATTTAATAAGTTTAAGAATGAGCCCTAAACAGCATCCGTCAAAAAAACAGCAAAAATCCTTAACAACTTCATCAGTGTAGTACAACCCAAATGGGTATTTCCACATTCTAAGACCCTGTGGAACAATACCCAAACCGTGACACATTTGTAAATATTTGTTATCAATTTGCACACATTTCAACTTAAAAAACTTTTTTTCAAGAGAATAAATAATTTCCTTTAAAGTCAAAGCATTATCAACAGATTCATTTAAATTCACATTGAAAGGTACATCCCCTTAGGAGGCAAAGTTAAAATCCTTAGTTAAAATGTCATTAAAACAATACTGCTCCGTACTGTGCTGGTTATCACTGTGGAAATGAACACTTATGTTCTGTTTTTTACCACTTTTTGTAACAGTACCTGTGTTAGGATTAGAAAGAATGTTCGTGCTGCACCCAACAGACTCTGCCTCTCTCTGTTTATTCAGGCCTTCGCCGCACACATCTCTCTCGGTCTGTAATGTACAACCATTGATTCCTCCAACCTTCATTGGTGAACGGGTACGAGGTGATGACATGGTGGGCACTTCCACAATACATCCGTTTGCTGGGGAACACGAATTTAAGGCAGCACAACCTCTACTCCTATCCACTTGACTAAAAAGTTCTATTAAGCGTGTTAGGTCACCCTTAAGTGCCGCCACTTCCTCTCTAACCTTATAAACTTCATTTTGTGTTTCTGTAAGTGAACCCAGTCCCTGGATATCATCCTCTACCAATGTAGAGTCACCAGAACAAATTTCAAAAGCCTTAGAAGTGTCCCAAACTATTTACAAAACACAATCTTTCTGACCCACGGAGGATAGGAGGACAATGTGGCAACCACTCAAAAAAGTAAAAAAAGAAAATATCCAACCAGTAAACAAGACAAAGAAATGTCCAATCTTCCGTGGTGAAGAAATAAATATTTAATAAATCCACAACAGGCAAAAATGAGCGCTTTCGTCTTGAGCACAAGACTTCATCAGATGCCATTTTTAAAAAACAACCCATATATATATATATATATATATATATATATATATATATATATATATCACAGATAATTAATTAAAACAATTTGTGAATTAAGTAATTACATAATTCACTAATTAAATAAAATTAAAATTAAAAAAAACACAGGTTCACTGCTGGAAAATAACATGAATAAACCATTTTCTTCAACCCTCACAAAGGTAAAATGTATATATGTCAGTGTTTTTATAATTGATATAAAAAAATATAATATAATTGTAAAGCTTTCAAAAATAGTACAGGTTTAATTGAAATGTATTCATTAAGTCCTGGGTACGTACTAGATTTAAACCTAAGCTGCCATCTAAGCTCTCTGTTCAGTAATATATTTCTCATGTCCCCTCCCTTGGAATTGTTTCTTACAATATCTATAATCCCAAACTTGAAAATACTTGGGGAAACACAGTCTAGGGTGTGTTTATATAAAGCACTTGTCTCTTTTTTGGACATGATATCGTATAGGTGTTTATATATCCTATCTTTCAAAGCCCTCTCCGTTTTCCCTATGTAAAATGTTGTGTATCCCTCATACACAGCCAAATAAACTAACATCCTAGTGTTGCAGTTACCTTTACAAAAATGTACACAGCTATTTAACCCATTTTGTAAATGTAAAAAACTTTCCTTAATTATGTAGGAACAATAGCTACATCTTCCACAGGTGGTTGTACCTTGTTTATCTTTAACCTTTCTAGCATCTACCTGTTCAAATTCACTTTTCAAGTTTTTACCAGTTCTGTAAGAAAATATGACCCCACCTCCCACTAACTCTTGTAATTCTTTATTAACTTTAAACATACTCCAATTAGCCCTTATGATGTTTGTAAAGGGCTCAGTAAAACAATTGAACTCTACTACACATGCTCTTTGGAAGTTCCTTGTGTCTCTATCATGATTGGAAACAAGTAAGGGTTTGCCTAAAAATGCCTTATACTTAGTACCCCACCCTCTATACACTTCGTTCAAAATGTTCTGAACAAAGTCAATGGGGTAGGCCCTGTCCACAAACATTTCCTTCAAGTTGTCAAACTCTTTTAACAGTTCATTTTTATCCGGTCACCCTTGCAATTCAGACTGCTTGTCCCTTAACCAAACTTTTTTTCTGAAATGTAGGGTGGTTACTAGCGAAGTGCAAATAACTATTACACCAAGTGTCTTTTCTATAAATCCTGGATTTAAAACCATCTTTTTTATAAGATATAGTATTATCCAGGTAATTTATACTTTCTTTATCCCAAGTGTAATTAAATTTGAAAAAAGAAGTCATACCATTAATGTATTGTATAAAGGAGTGAACTTTCTCTTCTCCTCCCAGCCACAAAACAAAAATGTCATCCAAAAGCCTACCGTACAGAAGTATATTGTCCATGAAGGGACTATGAAAAATGTACCATTGTTCCCACTCTAACATAACCAAATTGGCATAAATGGGGGCACAAGCTGCCCCCATTGCTACATCACTGCTTTGTTGGTAGTATTCACCTTGGAAATGCAGGTAATTATGGTCAAGTACCATTTTCATTAGTTCCAGTACAAGTGAAATGTTATCACCTGTCATGGTCGAAAATTTATATAAAGTATCTCCAAAGTATTGATGCCCTACAATTCTCGGGATGCTGGTAAATAAATCTTTAACATCTATGGTCAGAAAACTAACATTTTCTGTCCAAATCTCCTGTGTTAATTTACTCAGAAACACCCATGAATCTTTAATCAGATGGTCCGTGTTTTCCACAATTTCTTTTGTCCATTAATCAATGTATACTGCCAAAGGATGTGTTTTTGAACCTCATGCAGCCACTATGAGCCTGAAAGGCAGGTCTCTGGTGTTTTTATGAACCTTGGGTATTCCAAATACATTTGGAATAATGGGATTTTCTTGCTTAAGAAAACTGAAATTCTTGTATTGTATCCCAAGGTTAAGTTTCCTGAGAAAAAGCTTTAAGTCCACTAAGCAGTTGGCCAAGTCACCTTGACTAGAAGTTACAAATTTAAAGCCTTTTGATAACAAATAAAAATGTTCTTTTTTCAATGGTAAAGAAATAAATATTTAATAAATCCGCAACAGGCAAAAATGAACGCTTTCATCTTGAGCACAAGACTTCATCAGATGCCATTTTTAAAAAACAACCTATATATATATATATATATATATATATATATATATATATATATATATATATATATCACAGGCAATTAATTAAAACAATTTGTGAATTAAGTAATTACATAATTCACTAATTAAATAAAATTAAAATTAAAAAAAAACACAGGGGCACTGCTGTTAAATAGCATGTGAATAAACCCTTTTCTTCAACCCTCACAAAGGTAAAATGTATATATGTCAGTGTTTTTATAATTGATATAAGAAAATATATTATAATTGTGAAGCTTTCAAAAATAGTACAGGTTTAATTGAAATGTATTCATTAAGTCCTGGGTACATACTAGATTTAAACCTAAGCTGCCATCTTAGTTCTCTGTTCAGTAATATATTTCACATGTCCCCTCCCCTGGAATTGTTTCTTATAATATCTATAATCCCAAACTTGAAAATACTGGGGGAAACACAGTCTAGGGTGTGTTTATATAAGCACGTGTCTCTTTTTTTGGACTTGATATCGTATATGTGTTCATATATCCTATCTTTCAAAGCCCTCTTGCTCTTTGGAAGTTCCTTGTGTCTCTATCATGATTGGAAACCAGTAAACCATAAATCGAAAAACTCCACTGCCAATCATGAGCGGACAGGTGATCCGCTGTGGCAACCGGGAAAAGCCGAAAGAAGAAGAAAAAGTATTTGCTGTTAGTTTGAAGAATTCTAGTTACTAAACTAGATGAAAAGTGCTTAACTTGACTTGCTTGTGTTACCAAAGTTTTTTATCCTCGCTATTTTAATAAATAGCTGAAGAGCTGAATAACTTGAGGTGCTCTTTTTTTCTGCCTTAGTTCGTTAACCTTCATTACAGGTTAATTCAAGTCTGTAAGTGTAGCTGTCAGTCTGGGACAACTGTTCCAATTAGGAGGGTTAAATGTCATTATTTTAAGATGTACATCATTTTTCATGTTTGTATTAATAGGTTATGGGGGTGTTCTGGGGGGTGTGCTTGGTTTTTTTTTTTTTTTTTTTTTTTTTTTTGTGTTGAGGGTTTTCATTAAAACAAAAAGCTTACAAGATGTAACATAGGTTCAAATGGATATGACAAGATGACAAGAAACAGCTGTGGAAAAGATCAACCTGAAAAACATTAGTCTATGCATGTAACACAAAAGCTGATACTAGAAATTTTAAAAAAGGCTGTTATGATGCCTCAGCACTGGCCTAGTAATCAAGGAGCCTCATTCCTCACCACTGGCAACAGTGGGGAATGTAAACACTGACAGGATGATAAGTACACAAAAAGTAAAGTGCAATTTCCTCTAAGAGCACACAGAGACCACAATCATTCTGGGGCTGGTTTCTTTCCAGATCTCCAATAAGACTCCACATTGGCACAGTTATAGGGTTGAGATCTCAAATGAGTGGCCAAACCAAGACCTCCAGCACCCTCTCTGTTCAACCAGTGCTTCATGTCCCTGTGCAACTAGCTGACACACACACACACACACACACACACACACACACACACACACATTGAGGTTTGATTTATACACACACACACACACACACACACACACACACACACACACACACACACACACCTAGGAAAGGCTGGTACAGGTTTACTAGCTATGCCCCCTTCTGCCCAGACTATACGGTAGTTTCCACTACCACCGGCCACTACTTAGCTACTTTAAGGTCCTTAACAAAGGGTGTCCAATCTTACTGCGTAATGTTACTATTAATCCAAATGGTAGTTTGACCAAGAGCCAGACTATTAGGAAAGGCCTGTACAGTCTCACCAAATAAATATGCAACTACTCTAACAGCTTAAATATCTCTAAACAGACCAGCCACAATTGAAAGGTTTAAATATATTTAATGATAAATAATAAAAGAACAAGACAATACTAAATATGTATTCATAGTGAAATCAGAGTTCAAAATCACATCACAGGAAATATTTAAAACAACATTGCAGGACAGTCTCAAATAAATACAGAAAACATCTAAACTTTTTATTTTATTTTATTTTATTTTACATTTGTTGACCGGGCTAGTCCAACTGGATATATGTCCATTTTCAGCAGAGGCCCAGGGAGAAAAGCTCAGAGTCAAAAATATTAATACACATTAAAAAAATTACAAAAACATTTCAAAAAGAGATACAGATTTAGCACAGAGAAAAATAATAATAGCAATTAGCATATTTTACAGTAACAACAAAAGGCAATAATTACAAATAGAGGGTGTTCAATTGGGGATGAATGCAGAAAAGTAAGTTTAAGAAAGATTGTATTCAGGATAAATGAAAGTACTAGGAGCAAGTAGCAGCTAGTCAGGGTTAGTACAGGGGTAGAGCCAGGGAGTCACGAGGTGAGTTTTGAGTTTGGATTTGAAACAGGGAAGAGAAGAGATAGCAGTGAGGTTGTCAGGGAGGGAGTTCCAGGCTTTTCCTATTGAGTTAGAGAACAAGGAGTTACCTGCCAAGTTGTTGAATTTGCAGGTTGATATAAGAAGTTTGTAAGCAGAATGTAGGCTTTTGAGGTTGCAATAAAGAGTAATAAGGGTAGTAAGTACAGGGGTGTTAGTAGGTTTGTAGAGGATTTTATGGGTTAAGGAGAGCTGCTGAAATAAAATCAGATTTTGCAGCTCAAGCCATTCTAATTGTTTTAAGTTTAAGCAGTGGTGAGTTCTAAAGGTAGAGCCAAAGGCAAATCTGGCAGTATTGTTGTAGGCAACAGCCAGTTTGGTGAGGTTAGTTTTGGACAAATATGTGTAAATAGGGGAGGCGTAAAGGAGGGTAGAAATCAGATGGGAATGGGCAATGGTAGTTCTGGCAAGAGGTGTAAGAAATTGTTTAATTCTAAACAGGGAGCCTAACTGTTAACTAATTTTATAGTGTTGTTAATGTAAGAATCAAAGCATAGGTTGTTGTCTATCTCTACTCTGAGAAGCCTGGTGGAAGGGTCAGGTGATATGTTGGTGCCATTACTTGACAAGACAGATAAGTCGAGTAGTGGGGATTTACGGGTGGGGAGAAAAGTAACAGTTTGGTTTTCCTTTGCATTTAAGATTAAGCATAATTTTAGGAACCATGTTTCAACATTTTGGAAAGTCTGTTGGGTGATAGAGTGCAGTTTGGAGGGGGATGAGGCAGAACAAATCAAAGTAGAATCATCCTATTATTGTATACAGGTTGCAGAGGGAATACTGGTATGAAGATCATTAATAAAGATAGAGAACAGAAGGGGGCCAAGTATTGAGCCTTGGGGGACTCCAAGGGTAATGGGAAGGAGGTTGGATAGGTTGTTTTGCCAATGCACTGCCTGTTGTCTGTTATGAAGATATGACTCGAACCACTTTATAGTACTAAGGTTGAATGCAAAAGTTTTAAGTAAGTTTATCAGTAGATGGTGATTGACCATATCAAAGGCTTTGGATAGGTCAATAAAGAGAGCAGAGGTGAGTATGTTATTATTTCGGTTTTTGTTTATGCAGTCAGTAAAGGAAAGGAGGGCTGAAGTGGTGATATGGAAAGGCCTGAAGCCATGTTGACAGTTGGCTAGTAGGATATAATTTAACAGGTGTTTAAGAAGTTGTTTTTGGACGCATTTTTCCATGACTTTAGCTAGGGGGGAGAGTAATGCTATGGGACGGTAGTTAGAGAGTTCTGTTGAGATCCCACCTTTATGCAGGGGAATGATATGTGGAATTTTCCCAGACTGAAGGAATGTAGCTCAACACAAAGGTTCTGTTAATCAGAATGGAAATGGGATAGGCTAATGGTTTGGCTGCAATTTTTAGATACTGTGCAGGTCAGCAGAAGGAGAGGAGGTTTTAAGCTTGTAGAGAAGAGAACAGATAAGTGATGTGGGTACTGGTTGAAGTTGAAAAGTGGGAATAGAAGTGTAAGATGAGGAGGACTGAGAGGAAATAGAGGGGGCTAGTTGATTAGCTGGAGACTGGACAGTTTCAGAAAAGAAGGTATTGAAGGCATCAGCAGTTTGTTTTGGGTTATTTTTGGAAGTGTCTGAGGGGCATGGGGTTTCAGAGTGACCAGGCTTTAAGAGAGTATTTATTCCTGCCCAGAACTTGTGAGGATTTTGTTGGTTAGCTTGTTGTAAATGGTAGAAGTATTTTCTTTTATCAAGAAGTACAGTATTTTTAGTGGAGTTTCTTATTTGACGAAAGTTAAGTTGGTCGGAAGGATCTTTAGTGTTACGAAATTTGTTCCAGAGTTTATTTTTCAGGATAATTTTATGCCTTGTATCTTTTGATAGCCAGGGGGCAGGTTTTGAGCTAATTCTGATAGATCTTAAGGGAGCATGAGAGTCTAGGATAGAAAGGAACTTTGAGTTGAAGTATGCTAAAGTATCATCCAGTATTAGCTGTTTGAGAGGAGACCAATTGCAAGCTTTGAGTTCTGTTAGGAAGCTTTCAGGATTAAAGGTTTTATTTGTTCTGACCATTTTGTATTTAGTTAGGTTGGGGGTTGCACTTTTATGTCTGATTAAGTAAGTGCATGGTCACTTAAGTCATCAGGTAGTGTCCCTACTGTATAAGTATGGTGGTGACTATTTATCAGAATCTAGTCCAGTATACTTTCTTTGTTGTTAGTTTTACTAGTTCTGGTGAGGATTTGAATGGTTTGTGAAAAACCGTGAAGATTTAAGAGGGTGGGAGAGTCTACTGAGGTACAGGTTTTCCAGTCTATATTGACATCGCCCAGTACTATAGTTTCTTGTGGGAATTGAATGGAGAGCCAGCTAAGGATTTCTTCTAGGGAACTGATATTATTTCCAGGGGGAAGATAGGTGCAGATTAAATAGATGGATTTGTGTGTGTTAATCTGAAGTTTGCTGATAAGGATTTCGGCATTACTTATTGTGGGAGGTTTTTCATGTATGACAGTAATTTGCATACCTGTTTTGTAAAGAATTGCTATCCCTCCACTTTTGTTGGCTTTGCGGTCTAGTCTGTAGATGTTGTAGCCAGGGGGAGTGATCTCAATGTCTAGGGTTGTTGGTTTGAGCCAGGTTTCAGACAGGCAAAGGATGTCGAAAGAGTGAATGTCTAGCATTGCATGGAGGTGGGCAATTTTATTATTAATGCTGCGAATGTTTAGGTGAGCTATAGAGAGAGAGTTGGGGGTTTGGAAGGTAAGCTAGAGCATAAGAAAGGGGGACAGAGGGGGTTTAGAGTAAGAGTGTTTGGGCCAGGGTTGGGATGAATGTCACCTGCTAGAAGGGAGAGAAGTAATATTTTTATTAAGTCTGAGGGTTTGGTCAGGAAGTGTAAGGTTTTTCTGTTAATTTGATTAGTGTAGAAAATGTGGTACTTTCTGTGAAATTTTGCAAGAAGGTAGCTGGGTGAACACATATTTGAAAATGATTGGAATGTGTTTTGGGAAGGTGAGTTAGTCTGTTGACTGAGGGAGTGTGGCTCTTTAAGGCTAAGATGTTCATATGAAGTTAGAAGGTAGGGTAGCATAAGGAAAGGAAAGGAAAGAGTGAGAGAAGGAAGATATATTTTGAATAAGATGAGATTAGTAGAGGAGGTATAGTGATAGGGTGGTATATGACAGAAACTAAACTAATCTTTACTATGTTCCTAACTGAATCTAAAACAAATTACTGTACCCTAGTTAACTTACTTACACCAAGGCAAGGGCAGTGAGTGGATGTTGTCAAGTCAAAGACAAGTACAAAATGCCTTGTCTCTCACTCTCAGAGAGTTCTTAAATTAATATCAAATATTACTGCTGGGATGCTTGCAGCATGCCATCACTTTTTGTCATTTGACTTCAGTTCCCAGGCTCAAAAACAATCATTGCTAGAAACTGTTAGCATTTAGCATCTCCCTGTGATAATATATAGCCTTCAGATGTGTGCAGATCCTGGAAGTCATAAAACACTTCTACATCTCAAGCCTAGCAATTATCTCTCTTTCAAGTCAACACAGAGAATCCCCTAGTGTAGACATCCTGTCTCCTGTTGACTGAAACTGAAAGATAACATCTCTTGTTTATTACATGGTTATAAAACTATTTAATTTCAACTATTTTCCTGACGTTTTGCAAGTTAACCTTCTATGTAACAGTTTCCACTGTTAAAAATATATACATGTATACAGCTACAATAATGTATATACATTTCAGTTCTCTTCCAGTAGGGTACACTGTGGATACATCTTTTAAGCTCAGTACCATACAAACCCTGTTCAACACATACTTCTGTAACAGCAGTTTGATATACACATAATATACAGTTCTAATACATTTGTAACACCAGCATATGAATTGTGTTGACATTCACAAATGACATATAATCATTTACAAAATTCCAGATAGCTGGGCTGGCAGTGTCTCCCTCTACCACACTTCTATATAAATCATATTAATATTCACAAATGACATATAATTATATAAAAAATTCCAGCAAGCTGAGCTGGCAATATTTCCTTTTGTGACAGCTGTTATATAAAACAGGTAGGAATAATGACGTCTTATCACAATTGCAACACTTTCCATATTATCTATGAATGTGAATTGTTTCACAGTTATATACAAAAAGAAGGAGTAGTGAACTATATTAAGAAATGCAGAGTGCAAATAGTTATGCTTCAGAAGACACTGTTGGTAAGAAATGATCATGTGAATTTGATAAAGTAAGGATTTCAGGATAGTTATTCAGTGGAATATCTGGGACAAAGGAAAGGGAGTACTTATATTAATGCTAGAAGAGCTCAGATAATGATAGAAGAGGGGGAAACGATAATAATGACAGTTATGTAGTAGAAATAAGTAGCTACTGGCAAGGAAGGTGGATTATACTGACATGTATTTATCTTCCACCTAAAACTGTTACAGTGGAACTTATGAAAATTCTGGGAGAAATAATCAGCTTTCTGGAGGGAATATTACTTATAGGTGGGACTGAAATTTGATTTGCAACCATGATAATGTATCTGAGGCATAGAATCGAAAATATAACAAAACAGTGTAATTTTTTGAAGAAATTTATGAAAATATTTGGCATGGAAGATGTGAATTCAGTAGAAGCAGCTTGGACAGAAATTACATAGTATTCCACAAGGTACAAAAAGTGGGTCAGGCTAGACAGAAATTATATTTCACATGAACATGTGCATTTAACTGAAAGTTTTGATACACATCCAATAAATATTTCAGATCACATGCCAGTGATAACTAAAATAAAAATGCAGTGTAATGAAATAAAAATGAGACGTGGTGGTGCTGCGGTAGCATTGTCATCTCACAGTAAGACTTGTCCTATTCGATTCTCAACTAGAGCATCTTCTGTGTGGAGACATGCGTGATTGGGCGTACCTTCGTTGAAGGTTGTGTATCAGGGCTGGCAACTCGGCAAGTAAAAATCTACTGCCAATCATTAGCGGACCGGAGTTCCGCTGTGGCGACCCCTAACCGGGAAAAGCTGAAAGACACAACAACATTAGTGCTTCCCCATGTATTTGTTAAACGGAGAAAAACTCAAGGAATGGGTAGTGGAAATTATTCATGAGTTACTAGGGAAAATAGAAATCTCTTCAGAATATATAGCCAGGAAGTGGGATAAAATGAAAGTGGAGTTTAAAAATAGGGTATAAATAAAAGAAAATGAGGTATGGTTAAGAAGTAACAATAATTATTTAGAGGGACTGATGAATAATAAAGTATTGCATAATAGGGAGAGTCTGACAGAACTAGAAGTGGCACAACCACATAGTGCTAAAGAGATAAATGATATCCATGAGTATAGAAAGACTGTTGTTAAACAAATGTTTTTATAGTAACTCCAGAGAACAACAGCTTTTAGCACAATGGCTCAGTCAACAGAAAGTAGAAAGGGTTTTTTCCAAGCTTAGGGACCCAGTAAGAAGGAAAATAACTAGAGGTCCTGTATAGGCATTAGAAACATTTTGGGAATGTTATGAAAATCTGTGTAAAGCAGAGAAATGTGAAAATAAAAAAAAAAGTACAAATGGAAATGTTTATGGAAGAATTAAATATGCCAAGGTTAGAGGAAGATGAGGCTCAATTACTAACATTAACTTTGCTTTTTAAAAAAATAATAGCCAGAGAATAAATATTCCAATTTATTTCATTCAAATGTGCAGTAGTCCTATAAAATTAGACTTTAAGGTAAGCAAACAACAAGTGGGTAAACTCCTTTAATCCAAAACCACCTCCCGATTTAGTGACTGCAATTCTCAATGATCTTCCAGAAAACCACAGAGTTTATTAGGTACAGACTAAAAACACTGTGGTTTAGACTTGGCATAATAGTTGAGATACTTACCATACAGACACAAGGTACAGGGCTTGATTCTCACCTTTGAGAAGCATAGCTAAGCTTAAAAAGACCCACTGGGGTTGCTAGCCTAGTAATTACATATGAACCTATGAACATGAGACAAAGTTGTAGCCAGTCTATAAAATCATTGAGAGTTTCAATGTTGCTTCACACCCAAACAGCTGCCAGAAATTAAATATATCTTATTTCAAACAAATGAACAGTCATACTTTGAGCAAACTACAATTGTCTTTCATCCATAGCCTGCTTGCAGGTTACCTATGAACATGAGACAAAGTTGTAGCCAGTCTATAAAATCATGGAGAGTTTCAACTTTGCTTCACACCCAAACAGCTGCCAGAGATTATCTTATTTTAAACAAATGAACAGTCATACTTTGAGCAAACTACAATTGTCTTTCATCCATAGCCTGCTTGCAGTCCCCCTTATTTAGTCATTGCAGTTTCAATGCATTATTTAGTAGCCTGGCAGAATTTAAAAAAAAATTACTTCATGCTACCATGACTCACTGCTGCACTTTCAAACCAGAAATCTGCAACTCTCTACTATTTAATATTTTGGTCTTTCTGTTCGTTGTCTTCCCAATGAATTATTGGAAGGCAAAGAACAGAAAGCTGTAACACACTGCATAGTATCACCATGAACTGTTTATTTATATATTTTTAAGTAAAAATGCTTTACTTATAAATAAATAAAGCCCCTCAAGCTGAATAGCATCACTGGTCTGTACTGTAGTATCATGTACATAGTGTATTTCTGTTGATGTTCCTGACCTGTATGATTTTTGTTTAGAACATTGCAAACCTCACCAGAGCATTAGCATAGTTCTAGGACGGTTATAGCAGTAGCATAGTTTCACATATTTGTATCCATTACTACCACAACATTCTTGACAGATTCTGTTTTTTTTTTGGTTTATTTAGGTTTATAAGGAGTGCTACCAATAACCTTAACCCCTAACCCAAATACCTTTTTTATTAATCAGGTTCAGGGTTGGAGGAGGGTGACAGGGTCCCTTACAAATGTACACTTTTTTTACATTTCCTGTTAGTAAAAGGCCATCATATTCACTTTTTAATGCAGAGCCCCTGAAACTCGGTATAACTCTGTCAGTCCAATATAGTACAGTACAGGAAATGGCAATTACAAAGAACACGAGACCTTGCGTACTTGGTATACTGGATCAGCAGTTACACAAAGTACAATGCTCTAAATAAAAAAAAGTACTTGTCTTTACACTTTGCTCAGATATGGAAACTACTTACACTTTTGCACCCCTTTAATTATGTTAATTCTGCATGATTAAAAAAGAAAAAAAATTGCCTTGAAAGAAGAAACGCAAGAACATACCTCCCATCTGTTCCAGATTTTGCAGAACATCCTCATTTTTCTTTTTTCCTTTTTTTGTCTCATATTTTTGAAGTCTTGACTAAATTTTTCAGCTTCTGGCAAATCACTGAGGAGTGCTTTCAGCCAATAATGCCAGACACTAGAGTTCCATATTTTTGTTGATGCAGAAATTTATAAGTGAATTAGAATAATATTTAAAAAAACTCTCCTTGATTTTGGGCCTTTGCCCCCCCCCCCCCCCCCATATATTTTGTGGCTTTGTCCTTGATTCTTGACCAAAGAAGTTTAGAGTCATGCACAAACATTAAGCACTTTCATCTAAAACACATTAGATTACTAGACTTCTTTAGTGTGTTGAATAAAAACCAAACTAGAAGATAGAAGCCGACTAATGTTCTACATGAATGCGTTTTACTTTTAACGTAATTAACTTTCCTTAGCTAGCATGATGGTATTAGCTTTATTCCATTCTACCTACTTATTTCTTGCATCCAGTGACTCAGTGGATCACAGCAGTGTCATATTTCACATGAGCAAACAGATGCAGCCAACTGAATATGAACAAATACTCAAAACAGCACTTAACCACTTTATAACTATTTTTTTAAACAAAGTTAATGAGTCTAGCAGTGACTGCTATGTTTGTTCTACTGCACGTTCATTGATGTAGTGGGCCCCATTGAAGTCTTGTGCCCCATGCAGCCACCTAAATCACTGTTATTTTAATCAGCCGTTGTATAGATGCAGTGACATTCCTCCTAATTATCCATACGTATGCATACTGTCTGAGACTAAGCATGGCATCCGGCAATGGACTGGTGCCCCATTCAGGATTTCAGCAAGCGAGTTCAGAGACAGGCTCTAACTCCCCATTGACTGAAACAGATTGCGTGGGTAACTAGAAAATAAATGAATTAATTAATTAATTAATTAATTAATGAATGAATGAATGAATGAATGGATGTATGGATTTAAAGTTATATGTTAGATTTGCAGGCTATTCTTGTGTGCCTTCATACAGAAATAACTGCCACTAGCAGAACTTAAGTGCTGCTTTGAGTACAATATAACAGTGTGTGGAGTGTTTTAATATGCCTTACCAAGAAGACATACATGAAGTAAATCTATAGTATAGCAATTTTTCACTTTTAGTATATGCAGAACAATATGTATTATGATGGATGACATACAGATTTGCTTTTCCATGTTATATTAATAGAGTGATGCTTCTTTCTGCTAAAGGAGTCAAATTTATGCCATGATAAATATACAAAAAACATTGTAGACGATATTTATTGTCTGCCTCTGAAGTGGACCTTTTAAGAACCAGGATTGACTACATGTAGCTCAGACATGTGAGGGAGAAAAGGTTTTACTGATGAAAATGAGTGGGGATAGGGGTTACTACTGTTATTATTAATTTTGTTAGTATTATTATTATTATTATTCTTATTCTAAAGGGTCATTCATCCTCCATATAATGGCAGAGGTGGGAGTCAGACTCCCTGTGAAGTGCTCTTAAGCATGGATAAAGAAGCCTTACATTTAACTGGCATTCTCTCTGTGGCAAAATGAAACAGGAGAACATAATGTTGGACCAAATACTAGATAGAAGCTGAAGAAAATTACACTGGGCCAGGAAAAATTCCCACCAAATACGTTACCAGTCTCTTCCATGCTGCGTGCACTTTCTCCACAAAAAGTAGAATCAAAAATTGTACTTAAAATAAGAGTCATACTCAGTGAAACTGACATTAAGTGAAGGTTAGTAATATCTGCTGGGAGCCAGAACAGAGATGAAAAGAGAATTGTTGCAAACGAAAGTTGCCTCACAGAGGACAAACTGAAAATGAGAAGTCACTGGCTGATCAAAATACTACAAGTATGAAATCCCTCTCATAGAGACCAAAAGTCAAAACATTAACATTCATAGAAACCAAAAGTCTAAGTATAGCAATATACTGCTGAATAATTATCAGGAAACCAAGAGACACTGGAGGTAAATGCCGGACTAACTATTCCATAAAATCTATCTAGTGGAAGATTGTCTCTTAGACCTTCCACTTGAAAGAAAGCAGTTCCTAGACTGTCATACCATGATGATAATGAAAATAATGCCAGTAAAGCCTGACTAACTCAATGGCATCACAGACTACTTAAGAGATATACCAAATAGTGACACTGGTTCTTCAACTTCCTGTGAAAGAAGAACTAGCTGGCTGGATTTCTGACCAGGTCCTACAAGAGAATAATTTATTTTCTTTTTTGTTTAACTCTTTGCTGAAGAAGAAACAAATGTCTTCCTTTTCAAGTAGGGTCTATATTATATAGACGAAATTCAAAATCTCGAACGCTCATATGAATAAAAATGCAGGAAATCAAAATCGCAATTGTGGGGGGAGCAGCCCCCCACACCCCCCGCTAAATATATATTCCAACTCCAAAATTGCACTACAGTGAGGAAAGGGCAATTTTTCTGATCTTCACTGTACCGTGATTTCACAATAACAATTACGAAGAATGGCATTTTCGACTTCTAAGCCGTTCGAGATTTTGATTTTTCGTTGATCTAACAGGGACCCTAAAAGTATACCCAGATATGACCTCTGAAGGAGATAAGTGGACTGGATACTATACCACTGTTGGATGATTCATACTAATCAGCGGTTGGATAGTTTAGATTCATGACACTTCCAAAGATCTGTAGATCCTCTTGACTGCTGTCACAGAATATTAGCAGAAGGAGGCAGAATCCTGATGGGACTTCCATTTTAAACGCTGTTCAGATGAACAAAGCAACTTTAGCCATGGAACAACCTATAAAATGGCATAGTATATGTTGATCACAAACTATTTAATAATCAATGCTTTCTTCCTTTCTTCAACTAACAGTTCTGCTCACCAGAAAGGAAAGGGGAAATCAAGCGAGAAAAGTGAACACATATGGCTTACAGCCAAAAAAAGTATAAATAAAAGGACACCCCACCAAGAAAAAGAGATGAAACAATAATGAAGGTTTGACTGATCTATTAGACAAGAATGCTGCCAACATGGATGCCAAGAGTCAAAATGTAAAAAGGGGAAGACAGAGGAAAGAGAGATCCATCTTACAACAAAATTAGAAGCCAGCAAGCAGAGGTTTCTAAATTTAGTCATGAAGGAAGCCATCAGCATACAGGTCAGCATTACACTGTAGTCTCCACCCAAGGCCAATAATGACTTGTTGAAAAGCTGTCCTGTTCAATAGATAACAAAATGTTACTCACAAGATCATTCTTAATTTTTTCTTGAACAGATACAGAAGTAAAAATTCACAATGATTTTCCAAATATTGTTTTTTTCCTTCATAGAAGCCTAAAAAGTTGAAAAGGCTAGAAACTGCAGCAAGAGGAAGAAATAAGTCAGAGGCAATCAGTGGTTAAGTCCAACAAGTAATGGTAGCTTTAAACTGCAAACTCTCATATCTCTGTACAAGTCAGAGGAAAATCTCATGTCTACTCTGTTCTAGCATAAGAAACAATATAAAGTATTATTCTTGAAATGCTGAAAAACAGAAAATAAGAACAAAATAAACAATTGTTACTACCTTAATTGTAAAAGCAGATTGTGGATCTTCCAGTCTTTCTCAAAATAATGCCTTCTTTGGTGTAAAGACAGACTCTATAATTGAAAGGCCATGAAGCGACAAAAGAAATCAAACAAAATATAGATGCTTATGTGGCTTTCCAGAATGACTGAAAAGCAATTATGACACAATAATGGGTTATTTGTGAAAATCGTTACTGTAGCCACAAGATGAATCTCCCTATATAGCAGGATCTAGCCAAGCTAGACTTCTAACTGTGTGATACCTTAAACCTCTTGTATCAGAGGCCTCATGGGATATATGCAAATGAACCTTTAAGGATATCAGGTGATCCAGCTAAATGGCAATTCTGAACGTCTATGTCTTTTTCTTTCGCTTTTAAGTGGACAATTTCAGGCCATTAAAGCCAAACCGCTCTAGCTGTGGACATGCATATTTCTGCCTTCTTATGACATCATCAGCATGGCAAGGCAATGTCTACAAAATATCCCAACTAACAAACTAAAACAAAAAGTAGAAGGGTCACACAGGTAACCAACTGGTAAAAATCACAAAAAGAAAAATCTAGCCAAGCTAGACTTCTAACTGTGTGATACCTTAAAACTCTTGTATCAGAGGCCTCATGGGATATATGCAAATCACCCTTTAAGGCTATCAGGTGTTTCAGCTAAATGGCAATTCTGAATGTTCATGACTTTTTCTTTTACTTTCATTTTTAAGTCTATTTGTGGATAAAATTCAGGCCATTAAAGCCAAACTGGGTTGCCATACCCAACTGATGTCCATAAACATTAGGGTGTCTACAAAATATCCCAACTAAAAAAACTAAAACAAAGAGTAAAAAGGTCACACAGATAACCAACTGGTAAAAAAACACAAAAAGAAAAATCTAGCCAAACTAGACTTCTAAATGTGTAATACCTTAAACCTCTTGTATCAGAGGCCTCATGGGATATATGCAAATCAACCTTTAACAATATCAAGTGTTTCAGCTAAATGGCAATTCTGAATGTCTATGTCTTTTTCTTTCACTTTTAAGTGGACAATTTCAGGCCATTAAAGCCAAACCACTCTAGCTGTGGACATACATATTTCTGCCTTCTTATGACATCATCAGCATGGCAAGGCAACGTCTACAAAATATCCCAACTAACAAACTAAAACAAAAAGTAGAAAGGTCACACAGGTAACCAAATGGTAAAAATCACAAAAAGAAAAATCTAGCCAAGCTAGACTTCTAACTGTGTGATACCTTAAAACTCTTGTATCAGAGGCCTCTTGGGATATATGCAAATCACCCTTTAAGGCTATCAGGTGCTTCAGCTAAATAGCAATTCTGAATGTTCATGACTTTTTCTTTTACTTCCATTTTTAAGTCTATTTGTGGATAAAATTCAGGCCATTAAAGCCAAACTGGGTTGTCATACCCAACTGATGTCCATAAACATTAGGGTGTCTACAAAATATCCCAACTAAAAAACTGAAACAAAGAGTAAAAAGGTCACACAGATAACCAACTGGTAAAAAAACACAAAAAGAAAAATCTAGCCAAGCTAGACTACTAACTGTATAATACCTTAAACCTCTTGTATCAGAGGCCTCATGGGATATATGCAAATCAACCTTTAACAATATCAAGTGTTTCAGCTAAATGGCAATTCTGAATGTCCTAGACACCCTAACATTTATGAATATCAGCTGGGTATGACAACCCTGTGTTTCCAAAGGTCAAACATTCCTCTTATGCTGTGCTGATGATGTCATAAGAAGGCAGAAACATGCATGTCCACAGCTAGAGGGGTTTGGCTTTAATGGCCTGAAATTGCCCACAAATGGACTTGAAAGTAAAAGAAAAAGTCATGGACATTCAGAATTGCCATTTAGCTGAAACACCTGATAGCCTTAAAAGGTGATTTGCATATATCCCATGAGGCCTCTCATACAAGAGGTTTAAGGTATCACACAGAAGTCTAGCTTGACTAGATTTTTTTTTGTGTGTTTTTTACCAGTTGGTTATCTGTGTGACCTTTTTACTCTTTGTTTTAGTTTGTTAGTTGGGATATTTTGTAGACACCCTAATGTTTATGGATATCAGCTGGGTATGACAACCCTGTGTTTCCAAAGGTCAAACATTCTTGTTATGCTGTGCTGATGATGTTATAAGGAGGCAAAAACATGCATGTCCATAGCTAGAGGGGGTTGGCTTTAATGGCCTGAAATTGTCTACAAACTGACTTAAAAATGAAAGTAAAAGAAAAAATCATGCACATTCAGAATTGCCATTTAGCTGAAACACCTGATATCCTTAGAGGGTAATTTGCATATATCTCATGAGGCCTCTGATACAAGAGGTTTAAAGTATCACACAGTTAGAAGTCTAGCATGGCTAGATTTTTCTTTTTGTGTTTTTTACCAGTTGGTTATCTGTGTGATCTTTTTACTCTTTGTTTTAGTTTATATAGCAGGATGAAAAGCAAAGCTATTAGGCTGTGAAGGTATTTAATAAGGCAAATATGACACCAAATGAAAGGCAGCAGTAGCAATGCAAAGATAAAGTGTTAGAAGATTTACATAACTTCCAGCCTCTGGGGGAACACAAAACATACACTATATCTGCCCAGAATAATAAAAATCTCCTCAAAATACCAATACCAGATAGAGCCAGTGTAATGGGACAATCTGGTATTTTTATACAATTATCCAGTTTACGTTCACCAATTAGAAAAGCAGAGGCATAGCCTGAGAACAAAACACATAGTTGTATGTCAAGAAAGAGACGTGGATCTAAAAAGACATAACTTTTAATTTCATATAGTTTAATAGAGCTGATAACTTTAGTTCTTTCAGGTAAGGTGTGCTCATGATCCTAGAAAGGACTAATTGAATCTATAGCGAATGAAAGAAATACAAAAACAATGCCACTAATCAATCAAGAATCCATTGACTAAAAGTGCAAGCATATGTTCAGTGTTTAAACAATGAAATATAAAGTCATGGATACCAGAAACTAAGCTAGGCATGTAGGAATTAACATCTGGAAGCCAGGTTGCTACCTAATGCGATAAATAAGAGATGCCTTCAGTACATGTTTATTCTCTGACAGAAAGAAAGCTTAAGCAATTGAAGTGGCCAGTGTAATTTTGTTGACTGTGCATACAAATGCATGTGTATGCATCTTAGTTACAGTAATGTGGGAAATACAAATGGATTAGCTAGGGTGTCATATAGAAAACTCACCACCCCATATGTATGATATAATGGCCCGTTAGTGACTGTCTCAGCTTCCCTTTCTTCCATAAATAATGTGGTGACTACAATGAAATTTCTTACTGCAGAGAGAGAACCCACCTGGTGCTGCGATAGCGTTGTCGCCTCACAGTAAGACGTTGTCCTGTTCGATTCTCAGCTAGAGCGTCTTCTGTGTGGAGACATGCATGAATGGGCGTACCTTCGTTGAAGGTTGTGCATCAGGGCTGGCAACTCAGCACGTAAAAATCTACTGCCAGTCATTAGCTGACCAGAGTTCCACTGTGGCGACCCCTAACCGGGAAAAGCCAAAAGACACAACAAGAGAGAGAACCCACCATGTAAAGTGATATAAGCCAATAAGGTCACAGAAACTGGAAGATATGAATGAATGCTTCATAAGGATGTTAAGTGTTAATGTGGCTTGAAGTTACAACAGGATCTAGACCAAAAATATACATTATACACACCTTTAATCTGTGGTTGATTTTTCCAGATTTCTTGAGAGAAGAGAGAACATTAACAGTGATGGGTTCCCTTCTGCAGTTTATAAGCCATCTAGCAAATTGTAGAGATAGTCTCTAACAATTTTTTAGCACAATGATAAACCCCTCACTTGAGGGTTAGGATAGGCAGCTGTAAGGGATAAGTATTGGGGTTGTTCTGGCATATCAAGCCTTCATAAAGGCTTCATTAACTATAGGGAACAGGTGATGGGGGGAGTATAGCAAATGCATTTGCTCAAGTATTTTGTGTTTATCAGAAACAGGGATATAAAGACATTTTCCTCAAAAGTAATAGCATTGCCATTTTTCCATACTGAAGAGGACTTGACAATGAATGTGGAACTGTCCCATCATCATAGGGCAATATGGATGACCGGTAATAAGAATATCTAGTCGTGTGTTTTATCTGTCCGATATGAGGAAGACCTCTTGCACATATCCTTGAAAGGAGATCCAAAGATATCCAGGGATGAGGTTTCCCACCATCTAAAGACAGACTGGAAAAATGAGTGGGACTGGTTGCAATGATTGCCCTCTGAGGCTTTCTTGCATGGATCAAGCCACTATTACCATTCTTGACATATAGTCACTGCAGTGGTCATACCTGGAGACACTTCTTAATGTCTGTGCTGATGCTTGCAGAACTAACAAAAGGTGTAGTACCTCTATACATTCCTCAGTTTACTGATCTCACCACAACATGCAGTCCTCAGTCCTAGGAGACTGTCTCCAAATATCTAGATAAGGGATGTCACACAGGTCAAAAATGAACACAAACTCCCATCACCAAAATGAACAGCAGGAGGCCAAGTGGGTGGAATACTAAAGGATAAATATTATAAGACATACCTTAAGCGATCATACATTATAATGAGCTACCCACGTAGTTTCTTGTACATTGTACTGCCTCTTGCAGTAGGCCCAGATATCAAGACAGAGTCAAAAGCACTAACCAATAACAGGGAGGAGAAGAAAATGAAGGGCATTCCAAACACAAGACATCATGCAGCATATTTGTACCAAAGGAAAACCTCCTTGTGAAAATCACATCTAATTTATGTTTACTAGACAGATATGTTTCACCATTTTACAGGTCTGCAGATGTCTTGAGTGGACATTTGTCAGAAGGTTTTTGAAATAGTCATAAATTTTGCAAAATCTATCTCAGGCAAAGCCTCGTTCATCTATCTGTTTGATAAATGTATGAACCTCTTACCCTTAGCAAAACAAAAGTTGAATATCTTTTACAAAGCATGGCTTGTTCTCATTTCTAGGAATATGCAGAGACAACTTATTCTATTCTTTTCTCATAGTTACATACAGGACTTAGGGATGAAATTAGCACTTTGATTAGGGACGACCAGTGTCATAAAGCTAAGATTAGTTTTTAAAGCAATACAACCCTTGCTAAAAGTAAGGATTCCACAAAGCATAAAACCTGAAGTTCTGAAATAATTTTAGGTGATAAGATTGTCACCTCAAAGTCTAACAAAACATCAACAAAGTACATCAGGAGCACAGTTAGAACAAACAGTAAAACTAATGTGACAGCTCTGTGTCGCGTATCAAAAAATAAAAATCAAATAAGCTCTTGATGAATACCATTTGGTTGAAATTCTGTTCAGTCACAATGTGAAATCTTTTTTTTTTCCCCCTAGAGGCAAACCAGACCCACTGCCTCTAATATAATTAGTGCCAGACTTGCTGAAGTTTGGCTGTATAGAGAAATCTCTCTTTGTAGTGACTGAGCCAAAAATGACACATGGTGACCTTAAGCGAGTATCCATAACCCCTAATATGGCAGCACATTATACACAGTTCCATATAATTCTTTAGCTAAGTATGTCACAGGCAAGCAATCCAACCAATTACAGTCACAAGTGGGAGCTAGCTTAAAGGAAAGCAAGCTAAGCTTTTCAGTCATATTTAAGTCCAAACAGGAGGGCACAGGACACTAGATATGTTTAGCATAAAGTACATCTCTCAGAAAAAGCTTAACAGCCAGCAGCAAGATGTCCAAACCTAGGTGGAAACTGGAAATAGAAACAACATGAGGACAAGTTACGGAATAAGCTAATTGTTCAAGTAAAAGCTTCTATTAGTTTATCACATGAAACACTGTTAATGAAAAAATGAGTGAATAAGATACTACTTTTCTCTGTCTCCAAAATCTCAGTGATATACTCCAGAATATCTGTTATGTGGTAATACATATGTGTAAGTGGAACTTACCATAGTAGTAAATGGGTTAACTGATCATTGCTTCAGCAGCCTAAGCTATTTGGGTTATATTTAGACAAGAATATGAACAACCAGCCAGGTTTATTAAAGCCTGGGTACACCTTTACCATGTTCTAACTGTCACAAGCTTGAGCAGATCTTTATATAAAAGGAAGCACTTTCTTGCTGCTGAAGTGCACTCTCTCTGTGGGCTTTGAGGAGCTGACAGCCATCTGGTATTCCTTCAAGGCTGGACATATAAGCTCTTGATGCAAGAAGGGAGGCTACAGCCCTGGAAGGCAAATATTAGGAAAAAGTAACAAAAAGTAATAAAACATATAAGTAAAAACACATATACAACTAGTATACAAATATAAGTAAAACATATATAAAAGTAGTATATAAATATGGGACAACCTGGAAAATGGTCCTAGAAAAGCTAGTCCTGGACCTGAAAATGGAATCCGGTCTGTAGCACTTTGTAAAAGTGTGAACAGAGGAGCAGTGGATCTGATGCTGTACATGTCCAGAATAAATACCACTGTTATCTTCAACTTGCCATATTGTCAAACAATTTCTCTTCATTCAGAATCCTATACCCCACAGCCTGTCTTCCACAACACCTGAATCATTTTATATAGTTTTGTGACATTTGCCTACCACCACCTCGATACTGCTAATAATTCTAATATAAACCTTATGATAGCTATGTATAATCTATGAACCTGCTTTATACCATATCTCTTAACTACAAAATTAACAGTTTATTCAGTATCTAGTTCCTTCCTTGACTTCAATTTCTTTGAATTTCTAAACACTAATCACATCTATTAACTATTTTCAAATCCACTGGTACACCTCCTGAAATGCTTAATATTCAACATCTACTAATTCATAAATATCTTTTTTTACTGTAACAATTGCCTTTATTTCATATGAATGCAATCTAACAAGTAAATGTATATGTAATTGTTAATGTATATAACTTAATGTCTGCCCATTTATATTACTGAATATCTGTTTAAAAGTGTTTGCAATATGTTGAAGCTTTTCTCTGTGCACATCCGCTGAACGTTTTTTTTGTCTAAACCCAGTCAGATAAACCCAATAAATAAGAGCAAAATAAATAATTTAAATAAAAATAAAATATACACCCACACCCTGGCATCAACAGACAAAGCACTAGAAGGGGGGATGATGAGGGAACAGCTACTGCAGCACTGATCACACAGAGCATCTGCCGTTATGGTAATTCTTCTTACACAATTGTACTACGTTCAGCATTCAATCACTGCTGCACTAGCAGACAAACATAACTTAGATAAATAGGAAGAAAAATATTTATGACTCCAGGAGCACCTGGAAAATGGTTCCAGAAATGTTAGTTTTGGACCTGGAAATGGAATACAGTCTCTGCAGAGGACCAAGTTGCTACCCTTAGAAATTGTCTAGAGTTCACCCTTTTCCAAAAAGCTACATAATAAACCAGGACCCCAGCAAAGTAGGACCTAAGCCTACAGGGAAGTGACTTGCTATGGTGAAAATATCAGGAGAAATAACAAAGAGCAACCATTACAATTTGTCTGCTTGACAAAAATTGTCTTTTATTTTACTTTTCCAGGAAACAATAGGTGATTGGCCTTCTTAAAGGGTTTTATTATTCCCAAGTAGTATCTGAGCAGACTGTGGGCATCCAGACTAAGTCAAATTATTTCTCTCTTGCTGTGAAGTTCAAGAAAGAATATAGAGAGAATAATATATTGAAAAAGGTAATCTCTGAAACCAGTGAGGCATAAAAGGATTTGTTATCAAGAAATCCTGTGTCTGTGAAAAAATGAGGTAGGGTTGACTCACACCACAGGAACTTGTAATTTTCAATATTCTTATTGCAGAAGCCAGAGCAAAGAGAAACACTGTTTTCCGAATAAGACTCTTAAGTAGCCTGATGGGCTGGTTCAAAAGGACCAGATGTCATTTTTTAGACACAAAATTAAGATCCTAAGGAGAAATCATCTATTTTCTAGGCCAATGGAAAAATAAAACCAATCTCAAAACCTGCTTGAGTTGAGAGCTGGTAGAAAGGGGAGATCTGAGGGAAGTCAAGCAGAAATGGTCAAAAAATAAAATAGATAGAAGAACCAGCCAGATGATCATAATTCACACAAATAACTAGAACAGGCAGCTGGAACTTGAACAATCCTGGTTCTTAGTATGGTACCAACTAGAACATTTTCTCCACTTACCCATATCTGATTTTCTAGCAGCAGGTATTTTGGCTGTTTTAGAGCCTGCTGCATGTCCTCAGAAAAAAGGCACCTAAAAGTCCAGGCAGATCACTGAAGTGTATACAGACTCCTGTCTTGTGTGACTAAATACATAATGTGATTAATCTGTGGCAATTGTCTTGGCCCATATGAAACTTTGGGAGAACCACAGATGCCTGGACCAAAATTAAGTAATCAACACAATCTTTGAGGATTCCTTCTGGAATTTTAAAATAACCATTAGTATCAGTGGAAAGGGTGGAAAGGCATAAAAGGATATCCCCTTCCACAGGAATAAGGAAACATCTGTATTTCAGACCTGTTGCATGGAATCCTTAGCATAAAATCTTTAACAGTCTGTTTTAAAAAGAGGCAAACAGAACTACTTGAGGTGTTCCCCACAGTTGGATGAAATTCTGGAAGACCTCGGTAATATTTCCCATTGGTGAGGGTCCATGTGGTCCTCATCATCTTGTTCTGAAGAAATGTATGAAGTCTGAAAAGTCAAACTAGTTGTGATGTTACCTCCCAGGCAATCATGACTATTCCACAAAGGTGATAAGGTGTGCTAATCTGTAGAGGTTCTAGGGACCAGAAAAGAGTTCATAGGTTCATAGGTTAAGTACTAGGCTAGCTGCCTAGTACCAGTTTACTTTGTGGTGCCTGAATTAACCTATCCCATTTTCTGTTAGACTGACTTAACCAATCCCATGATCAATAATTATATATGACCCCTAGTAAAAATAACTGGGATCATACTGTAGATAATTTTAGAGGACCCATGCATGGTATAAAGCATTTAGGAGCTGCCTCTGTCTGTTAGTAGTACAGGGGATAGCCCTGGGGTAAATTTTCTGTTTCCCATCCATAGATCAATCTGCACTTGAATATGGACATGAATTACCTTTGTTTTATATGGATGGGGGGGTCTGTTCCGGAGCAGCGGTAAACTATACAAAATAAACCTGTCTCTCCAAACCACTCTGTTGATAATGCAGAAGAGGTTTACATCTGATGTCATTTGAATTGCTGATGTGTAGTAAATCCATCTGTATTGGGTCAGAGGATGACTTGCATATCAGACATAGATCACTTCTTAGCAGTCTGTAGCATACCAAGTATAGTGACAGGACTTCGAGTCAGTCCATGTAGGTCATGTTGTTTAGACCTTGTATCCTTTTAGTAAGGTGTTTCTGTGGGCTTTCCAGTTGTTGCATGTGTCTGGACTGATACATGCCAAAAGGGGGAATTATACTCAATGAGTGGTCTAGTGAGGGCTGAGTGAAGGGGATAATGGCATCCCTAGATCTAGACACAATCTCTTTGTTTAGAAACTGTGCAATATAGAAGGGCTTTCTTATGACAATGGATGGTTGTTGGTTGAAAGTTACATCACTGTCCACATAAGTTTCCAAATCCCAAACAACTGGGTCAACTCTTAGGGGCACATTGTCAATATGGTAGTTCCTTGGAGTATATGACTTTCCAAAGAATAAGACGATGCATTTTTGGGAATTTAGTTTCAGTCCATGATTTTGGCACCCATTATTTATTTGGGACAAACCTTCCTGCAGGATGGCTAAGTCATCTTGGGATTCAATAACTGCTTCTAGCTTGCAATCATTTGCAAACTTAGTCAGCCACAGCACTTTGGTATTGGCTTTTACTTTAACAAAGTAGATACCAAACAAGTGGGGTCCCAGCACAGAGCTCTGAGGACTCCACTGTTGACTACTCTCTTTGAGGAGGCAACTTCCCTTATTTTGATTTCTTGTACCATATCAGTGAGCCAGTTAGCAATCCACTGGGCAACATAGGGGGTTATTCATAGTTTATTTAGCTTTTCTAGTATGTCTGAGTGGGGGATTGTACTAAAATATTTGTCCAGGTTGAGGTGTGCGGTGTGTACTGTTTTACCTTCATCCATCACTTTGGTGATCTTTTCAAAACAGTCTACCAGGATGAGTAAGCAAGACCTGCCTTTGGACATTCCCTGTGTCCTTGTTGATTATCTTATGATAAGTCTTTCCATGGCTTTGCATGAGGCTTGTAAGACTAATAGGTCTGTAATTGCCTGGGTCAGTGGAAGGTCCTACATTATGCATGGAAATGACTGTAGCCATTCTATATTCGCCTGGTACCAAACCTGCATGGAGGCTGAGTTTTGTTTGGAGTTGGCTAAATAGTCCCTTGTGTTATTTAATATGCATCCAGGGATATTGTCAGGACCTATCAATGCAGTATTTTAGCTTTAGATATTACTTTTAGGGCTTGGTCTTGTGTGTTAGTTGGAGGCAAGATAGTTTCAGGTATAGCTTGAGGTACAGATGGAGGGTAGAGAGGGTGAAAGTTAGAGCTGAATTCATCAGCCAGTAGGTTGGATGTATCTTCAGACTCAGTACAGGTAGCATAGTTCACAATCAGCTCAGTGCATTGCTGCATTGTGCTTTTGAGATTATGAATATAACTAAAATAGGCCTTGTGGTTGTCTTTGGCTTGGGTAGCTATTTTAGCCTCAAACTTGCCTTTGGTAGATTTTGTTAACCTCATGAGTTGCTTGCTTATTTCAGTGATGAGGGTCTAACAGTCTGGGAACTACTTGATGTACTTTTGGTCAAAATTAATTTCCTTTTATTGTGAAGCTTGTTGATATTATGGTTCCACCATGTAGATTTGTTTCTGGGGGGTTTGCCCTGCGCCTGCTCCTTTGGGGAACATGTGCATCTATTTCACTGTTTACATGCTAGTAAAGTGTGGTGGTGTACATTTCTGCATATTCAGTAGAGTTAATTGGGTTTTATGGGGATTTGAAGCTTGCCAATGTATCACTTAGGACTAGGTAGTTTGTTTTAGAAAAAATTCTAAAGGTCCCTTGGGTGGAAGGGATCTCTGATTTCAATTTTATTTTGAAGGAGATGGCTTTATGGTCAAACCTAACTGATGAAGAAGATAATACAAGGGATGGAGCAAGATGCTTCTTTATTAGTAAAGACAAGATCTAAGTACTCTGACTACCTGTTCCAGGACATTGTATTGCCAAAGTCCATGAATCTCAGTGCTTGTGCACTAGTGGTGGTGTAGGTTTACCTGTCTACAGATGGATAGTTTAGAGCACCTAGGAAATGGTATTGGGTTTAATATTGAGTGATTCTAGTTCCTGTAGCCTGGCATTGTGGCTTTCCTGGGTCATACAGGGAGCTCTATAGCTAGATAATATATGATGGGGGGCCTTTCTGAAGAAGATCTAGTGCATCATGCACTTTACCAGCCTTGATGTGAGTCTCTTCTGAATGAAGGAGATACCACCACTTATTTTCCTCCTGCACAGTGGCTGGTCTAAAAGTGTGGAAGGTATTATAGCCCTCCACAGCCAGAATGTTTTCCGCTGTTTTAAACCATGTCTCAGTCACTACTCATATGTTGCTGTCCTCCAGGGTAAGAAGATTTTTTAAGTGAGTGGAGTTTTTTGTTTAGGCTCCTAGCATTGATTAGTAATACCTTCATATGTCCCTTTGCATGTTTCATTTATAGGTTCATAGCTAGGTTCATAGGTAAGTTCTAAGCTAGCTGCCATTGTGGGCCATTTTAACCTTAACCAATTTTGTCTCAGTGAGAATCAAATCTTATACTACTTGTCTGTGAGATAAACACATTAACTATTATGCCAATCCCACCACTAAATATATTAGTTCATAGACAGCTGATAGATATGCCATCAAGGAGACCATTGAGAAGCCTAGTCCAATTTTCTTCAGTGGGAATCAAATCCCTGTACCTTTTGTCTGTGAGATAAACACATTAATCATTATGCCAACCCTCCAGTAAATGTATTAGTTCATAGGGAGCTGGTAGATATGCCATCTAGGAGACCATTGAGGAGCCTAGTCCAATTTTCCAGTTGCCCAGAGTATAGCTCTCCCATATCTATTGTTCAACAGGAAATGCTGAACTATAAAGATATCATCCAAAACAGGCTATACCAAGACTCAAACCCACAAATAGTCATGAAACATTTACACTGGCCTATTGCTTAACCATTTGAGCTAATTGTCACCTGTGGTGAAGCAGCATGGTCTGTAAATCATACCCTCCCTGGTGGACAAATGTTGGACCCCCTTGAAATGACACCAAAACTAAGTCAATTATTGAAGTCAATTATTCTTGGCTC